>NC_038256.2:22387256-22672596 GCF_000004515.6 Glycine max | reverse complement strand
AGTTGGCTCTACCTTTAACTAAACTAACTCGTAAGGGTCAAGCTTTTGTGTGGGATACCCAATGTGAGCATAGTTTCCAGACCCTTAAGGAAAGATTGATGACCGCTCCAGTGCTAGTTTTGCCTAACCTGAGAGAACCCTTTGAGGTGTATTGTGATGCATCAAAGATGGGTTTAGGCGGAGTGTTGATGCAAAATGGCCAAGTGGTGGTCTATGCTTCTAGACAACTTAAGACTTATGAGAGGAATTATCCCACCCATGATCTAGAGTTGGCTGCTGTAGTTTTTGCCCTTAAGATTTGGAGACATTATCTGTTTGGCTCTAAGTTCGAGGTGTTTAGTAATCATAAGAGTCTTAAATACTTGTTTAGTCAGAAGGAGCTGAACATGAGACAAAGGAGATGGTTAAAGTTTCTTAAGGATTATGATTTTGAGCTTAGCTACCATCCTGGTAAAGCCAATGTAGTGGCTGATGCCTTGAGTAGGAAATCTCTACATATGTCTTCCTTGATGGTTAGAGAGATGGATCTCCTGGAACAATTTAGAGACCTTAGTCTTGCATGTGAGGTTACTCCTAATAGTGTAAGATTAGGAACTTTGAGGATCACTAGTGAGTTACTAGGTGATATCAGGGAAGGTCAGAAGATTGATCCTTTTCTAAGGACTCAGTTAGAGGCTATAGAGTCAGGAAGGGACAGTAGTTTCAATGTTGGATCAGATGGAGTTTTGAGACTCCAAGATAGGATTTGTGTTCCCAATATGCCTGAACTTAGGAAGATGATCTTAGAGGAAGGACATATGAGTAATTTGAGCATTCATCCTGGTGCTACCAAGATGTATCATGATTTAAAGACGATGTTTTGGTGGCCCAACATGAAGAGAGAGGTTAATGAGTTTGTGTATGCATGCCTAGTCTGTCAGAATGCTAAGATAGAACATCAGAGACCTTCAGGGAAGTTACAACCCTTAGAGATACCCCAGTGGAAGTGGGACAGTATTTCCATGGATTTTGTGGTAGGACTACCTAGAACCCCTAGAGGTTTAGATTCTATCTGGGTTATTGTTGACAGATTGACTAAGTTTGCTCACTTCATTCCCATTAATATTAGATTTTCCTTGGAAAAGTTGACCACCTTGTATATAAGTGAGGTTGTCAGGTTACATGGTGTGCCATCTAGCATAGTATCTGATAGAGATCCTAGATTTACCTCTAGATTTTGGGAGAGCTTGAACAGAGCGTTGGGAACCAAGCTTAGACTGAGTTCAACCTACCATCCTCAGACTGATGGCCAAACTGAACGGACCATTCAGTCGTTGGAGGACCTTTTAAGAGCATGTGTCTTAGAGCAGAAGGGAAGCTGAGAGAGTTTTCTTCCATTGATAGAGTTCACTTATAACAACAGTTTTCATTCTACCATTGGCATGGCTCCCTATGAAGCTTTGTATGGTAGAAGGTGTAGAACACCCCTATGTTGGTTAGAGCCCGGAGAAGGCCTCACCTTAGGACCAGAAGTGGTACAACAAACCACTGAGAAATTTAAGTTAATTCAGGAAAGGATGAGAATTGCTCAGAGTAGGCAGAAAAGTTATCATGATAAGAGGAGGAAAGATCTGGAATTCGAGGTTGGTGATCATGTATTCTTGAGAGTCACTCCATGGACTGGGGTTGGTCGAGCATTGAAATCCTGAAAACTCACACCTCGCTTTATTGGTCCTTTCCAAATTCTTAAGAAAGTTGGCCTTGTGGCATACCAAATTGCACTACCCCCGTCTCTTTCTAATCTTCACAATGTCTTTCATGTGTCTCAACTCCGTAAGTATATCCATGATCCATCCCATGTGATTGAATTGGATGATGTACAAGTGAAGGAGAATTTGACATATGAAACATTGCCTTTGAGGATCGAGGATAGGCGAACAAAACACCTAAGAGGGAAAGAGATTCCGTTGGTCAAGGTGATCTGGGAAGGTGCATCAAGAGAAGATGCCACGTGGGAATTAGAAAGTCAGATGCGAGAAGCTCACCCATCCTTGTTTGAGTAAGGTAAATTTCAAGGACGAAATTTCAAAAAGGGTGGGAGAGTTGTAACACCCTGATATATATATCTATATATTATTAGTAATTATGTTTGATGTTTGATTATTTGTTGCGTTATTTTCATCCGTAATTATTTTTAAGGAGGTTAATTTAGTTAAAAGAGGGGTGTGGATAGATAAGGATCTAGCTTCTCAAAGAAGCCTCTTGAGAAAGCTTCTCAAAGAAGCCACGAGGAAGCTTCTGGAGGAAGCCTCTTAATGAAGCTTCTAGAGAAAGCTACATGAAGCTGCCTCGGTAAAAACGCTGCCCAGCCTTCGTTAACCGTTGGATCTTCTCGAAATTTGGTCTAAAACTTCAAAAGACATTTTTTCGTGATCTGACCGTTGGGATCTTTGTAAAGATGTCTGGAGTGTGCTAGAATCTTCCGTTCCCGAGAGCATTCCTTATTTAAGCACTTCAGCCTTTGCTTTCGTGTAGCTTAGGAAAAACGCCATTTCTTCTCCTTTCCTTCTTCCAAAGCCATTTCTAATGTCCCAAGCACTTTCTCCATCACCCACAACCACCATTAGCCACCGCAAACCGTTGTTGTTCTTCGTTGAAACTCCATAATGAGAGGAACCCGTCGATTGGAGCGGAATCTTCCAACTTGGCTCGCGGTTGCGGTAGAGAATGAAACCCTAATCTGAACTTTCATTTTCTTTCGAGGTAACCATGGTTCTACGCTTGTTTCTTGTTAGTTTCATCTTGTCTTTGCATCTTTTCTGACTTTGGAACTGCCATTGCATGTCTTATGCTTCCTTTGAAAAACCTTAGAGAAAGAGACTTTGTAAACGTTATCCTTTTATGAAATGCATATTATTTTCGTAACCTACATTGAACCCCGGTCACATTGGCGTGGTCAGAATTTCTGAATGACGTTCCTTTGTAAAACCCAAAATGCTCTCACCTCTTTCATGTGGTGATGTGGGTGTTTGACCTAGAGCACTGTTACTAGCTTTGTTTTCTGAAATCCATACTAAGTCTCCTTCGTTTTGGCATGGTAGAGGCTTGTGTGGAATTGACGAGCAAGGACAAAAAGGAATCTTCAAGTGACGCGACGAGGAATCCGCGAGGTAGCTCACGATAGGTAATGGGAGTTTATTATAAAATTTACCGTTTTAACACCATAGTTAGGGTCAGGGAACCTAGCTATGAGGATATCTGCCTGTCCCTGTTGCATGCTGATTTTTCTTCAAAGAAAAATTACGTTTTAACTAATGGGATGCGATATATATATATATATATATATATATGTATGTATGTATGTATGTATTGTGATGAATGATATTGTTTTGGTTGTTTGAAATGTGTTGTTTGAAGACCATGTCAACATGAATTTTTATTATTGATGAATATGTGAATATGAAATGAGGTTGTTGTTGTTGTTGATAACGTCATTGAGATGAGATGATATTTATGTTGTGAATGACATGGAAATTGAATGTTGATTGATGTTGGAAATGCATTGGCATGTACATGTTGTGTATGTTCGTGGGGGGCACTATGCACTGACCTTGCAGGGTCTTTGGTACTAGCTTTTGGCTACAATCATACGTCGTATGGAGTGTATGTCATGGGGGGGTAGAGTGCACTGACCTTGTTGGATGGCCCAGACGTGGGTAACTAGCGTGGTTAGAGAATATGATGGAAGCTTTCTTGTGGGGCTTCTATGGAGGTTGGATCTTTGAGCTTCAATGAGGTCCTTTAATGGCGATTTTCCACCATGAAGATGCAGTGGAAGACAAAGGAAAAGAGGTGAGAGGAGGCGCCATCCACTTGGGAATAAGCCATGGAAGAAGGAGTTTCACCACCAAGATGAGCCTTGGATAAGAAACTTGGAGAGGATGCTTCAATGGAGGAAAATAAAGAGGGAGAGAAAGAGAGAGGGGGGAGCACGAAATTGAAGGAATAAAAGAGATAGAGAAGTGGAACTTTGAAGTTCGTCTCACAAGACTCTCATTCATCAAAGTTACCACAAGTGTTACACATGCTTCTATTTATAGACTAGGTAGCTTCCTAGAGAAGATTTCTTGAGAAAACTTCCTTGAGAAGCTTCTTTGAGAAAAATTCCTTGAGAAGCTAGAGCTTAGCTACATACACCCCTCTAATAACTAAGCTCACCTCCTTGAGAAGATTCCTAAAGAAGCTAGAGCTTAGCTACACACACCTCTCTAATAGCTAAGCTCACCTCCTTGAGATGAGAAGCTATAGCTTAGCTACACACCCCCTATAATAGCTAAGCTCACCCCCATTTTAAAAATACATGAAAATACAAAAAAAAAGTCCCTACTACAAAGACTACTCAAAATGCCCCGAAATACAAGGCTAAAATCCTATACTACTAGAATGGCTAAAATACAAGGCCCAAAAGAAGGAAAAACCTATTCTAATATTTACAAAGAAGAGTGGATCCAACCTTGACCCATGGTCTCAAAAATCTACCCTAAGGTTCATGAGAACCCTAGGGCCTTCCCTTGGATCTCTGGCCCAATCTACTTGGAGTCTTTTATCCAATGCCCTTGCGGGGTAGGATTGCATCATTCCCTCCACCTTGGAAAGGATTTGACCTCAAATCCTGAGGTTCTTCATACTCTAGGCTCCTTCCCTGAACACCTGTAAAAAGAAAAAAAACATATGTATTAGTGGTGTTTGGTATGTTGAAGTAAGGTAAGGTCTGAAAATCCATTTCCTGGGCATCTTCCCATGATGGAACATGGTTCCTCACCAACTCAATGAGTGGTGCTACAAGTATAGAAAAATATGGGACAAACCTTTTGTAAAAGTTTGTTAAGTCATGGAAGCCCCAAATTTTTCTTATACTTGGTGGAGTGGGCCACTCAGGAATGACCTTTATTCTCTTAGGGTTCATGGGAACCCCTTGATCGCTATTTGAAAAATTAAGAAAAGTAACACAATAAAACATATCTTTTTCTGTATTTTCATATTGATTATTCCTACCAAAAAGTATGACAAACTTAAGGTGTCCTATATGAGTAACTAAGTTTGTATTGAAACTAAAAATAAGAACAAACCTACCTAATGGGTCCCTATGTACACACACCATGAAGATGTTAGGTGCACGAGTGATTTTACAAAAGAGGGTTGCACCACTCAAAACATTCATCATACCACCTATTTTAGGGACTTGGTGCCTAATAATACCTATTTTGGACACCAACAAAGCACAAGGATTTAAGCTTTTGCGAACCAAATCCTCATCCAACAACTTCTTTACTTGAGGAATAAACTTAAACCCAAGAGGTGTGGCAATGCTAGCAAGTGTCTTTTTACAAAAGAGAAAATGTGGAGGTTGTCTAAGAGGGAAAGTTTCTTTAATGTTTGTCTTTATTGTAAAATGAGTTTCCTTCTTAGCTAACCTCTTGGAGGAAACACTTACCTCCTTACACTTCTCTTTAACCACTAATGGTTGTCCTTCTTCTTGGGGGTATATTTCTTCACTAGATTCTTTCGCTTTTGCTTCTTCACTTTCACTAGAGGAAGGTGAAGTAGTAGCCTTATCTTGGCTACTATAAATGTCTTGACCCCTCATAATCATGGTTTTTGTGGTGGGGCATTGAGAAGTAACGTGTCCTCTTCGAAGACATTTAAAGCACTTTATAGAGCTAGTTTTCTCTTGCATACTAGCCTTTGGGGCTTGCTTTTCTATTGTCTTCCCCTTATCATCTTTGGGCTTAGAAGGTGTCACCCCTAAGATGCCTTGACCTTGGTCTTTCTTTGGATAAGAGTGAGAGCCATAAGATTTTGACGTAGGCTTCTTTTTAAGTTGTTGCTCTACCCTTATTTCCCAATCTAAGTTAGCCTCTACATTGTCCTTCCTATGGAAGTATGGGAGGTTAATGTTAGCCTCTTGAGGCTTTCTTTCCTTTTCTCTCCTATGGGAGCGAGGTCTAAGCTGTCCTTCATAATAGTCACGAAGTTCTTCACTTAGGCTCTTGCAAGAGTTATGACTACTATAGGAGGCATGTTTTTCTCTTTTAATTTCTTTCATTATTTTTCTTCTTTCTTCCTCTCTTATTTTCTTTCTTTCATCTTGACTTATTTCTTCCACTCTTTTTTTCCTTTTTCTTTTCTCTCTTGTTTTTCTTTCCATGACTTGAGGGAACTGAACTCATCTAAGATTCTAGTTAAAGGGTCTTTATGACTAGTACCCTCGCCATTAACACTAGATGAATGATGACTCATGTTGGTTCCTAAGTTGTGGTTCTTTCTTGTTGGAGGTTTGAAAACAAAAGGTAAAAGAAACTATGGTTGAAACTAGCCAAAATAAACACTAAAAGAGGTGTGAAAGATAAGGGAAAAAACTAATTGGTAAAAGGAAAGCTATCTAGGCGGTTTGACAATGGAAGGTAAAGGAAATAAGCTATCAAAGTAAGCAAGAAATGTAAACTAGGTGAATCCTAAGAGTGTTTGGATGACCACATTCAAGGTTCCCAACAAAACACTCACTATCCTAAGGAAAAATTGCCTAAAATTATTACACACAAATGGAAGTTTGGTAACCTATTGGAGGCTCCCAACACACTTCAAATGAAAGACCTTTTTGTTACAAAACTTGAAAGCAATGAAGGTAAGTAAATTGAAAATTACAAAATTACAAAACGGTCCTCAATTTTGGTGGTTGTTCTCTCTTTGGTGATTCACTCAATTTGGAATGCTTCTTAGTCCAATAGCTCTTAAGGTGGTTGGCCCCTTTCTTCTTAACTCAAATTCTTCAAGGGATGGCACCAATCCTCCTTCCAATTCCCTATATGGCAACCCACAAACAAGGAAACAAAGAGACAAACAATAACCAAAGACAAAAAAAAAATGAAATGTAAGCTAAACCAATGGAGTTTTAACAAGACAATTTTTCAAGGATTATTCAACAATTAAAGCAATGAAAAGGACATAGAAGCAAGCTAGGACTCAAAGAGAAACTTAGAATGGCTCTAGAGTAGAGTAAAAAAACTGAAAAAAAGACTAAAAAAACCTCTAGCTTTGGCACTTGTCTTCACACTAATTTTCAATTGAAATTTTGGAACTAAGATTGGTATAACCTAGGCACCAATTATAGAATAAATTTTGAGCCAAAACAACAAGCACACTTCCCTTTCATTTTTTTTTCTGGATACTGATTTTCCTGCCAACTTGTGTGATTTTTCGTATTTTTTCCTTATATCCAAATCACTTGTTTCTTTTTTTCTAACTTTTTTCCAGATGTCTAGAAAATTCAGTAAACATTTCAGCTCAAAATTCGAAGTAACCAATTCTCAGTAATTTTTACAAGTTTGTATGTTCAAGCTGCCAGCACCAGCGATTTGTTTCTTTAAGCATGGTATATTGATTGCCTTGGGCTTACTTTCAACCTTCCTATGTATGTTGAACTCACTAGGATTGTTTACCACAGTTTTAGGAGTTCAATATTCACTTAGAATCAAAATTTCAGCCAGCAATTCAATCACCAAAACTCAAATTCACAATAGACACAATCATAAGGAAACCTAAAAGTTCAAGAAAAGGTTCACAATCAAAGACTCTCTAAGAATTTTGCATGAACATGTTAAGGACTAATTAACATGAAAGATTTGACTCAAATCAAATAATAGGCTAAAAGAATTTCATACACTCATGAACAAATGAGTTAGACAAAGAAACAAGAAAATAAAATTCAGCACAACATAAGAAATCTTATGTGACAAGTTTCATGACTAGACATGACTTCTATGACAAAACTACAATAGGTGAACAAGTCACTCTAGATTTTTGAGGTTTTCTTCTACTTAAATATTTTTGTAATAATTTTATGGTTTATGTTTCAGCCACAAAAAATAACAAGACAAAACTCAAAGGAACCTAAACTCAACACAATTCATGGTTCAAGAACAAGAACAAGAAATTTGAACCATAGAAAATCAAATCTAGCTTCTATTGCAAGTTTAATCGGTGGAAACTCTAAAGAATCATGTTAAAAACATTTATCACAAGACATGTGAGGAGATACATGGAGAAAAATGAAGAAACAACAATGGAAGAGAAGGTAAAGCAAAAAAATTAATGGAGGTTTAAGGAGCACCTACTTGAAGCTCTTGTGCTCTGATTACCACTTTATGGAAGCTTGCTTGTGGGGCTTCTATGGAGGCTGGATCTTTGAGCTTCAATGAGGTCCTTTAATGGTGATTTTCCACCATGGAGATGCAGCGGAAGACAAAGGAGAAGAGGTGAGAGGAGGCGCCATGGAAGAAGAAGCTTCACCACCAAGATGAGCCTTGGATAAGAAGCGTGGAGAGGATGCTTCAATGGAGGAAAAGAAAGATGGAGAGAAAGAGAGAGGGGGGAGCACGAAATTGAAGGGATAAAAGAGGTAGAGAAGTAGAACTTTGAAGTATGTCTCACAAGACTCTCATTCATCAAAGTTACCACAAGTGTTACACATGCTTCTATTTATAGACTAGGTAGCTTCCTTGAGAAGCTTTCTTGAGAAAACTTCCTTGAGAAGCTTCTTTGAGAAAACTTCCTTGAGAAGCTAGAGCTTAGCTACATACACCCCTCTAATAACTAAGCTCACCTCCTTGAGAAGATTCCTAAAGAAGCTAGAGCTTAGCTACACACACCTCTCTAATAGCTAAGCTCACCTCCTTGAGATGAGAAGCTAGAGCTTAGCTACACACCCCCTATAATAGCTAAGCTCACCCCCATTCCAAAAATACATGAAAATACAAAAAAAGTCCCTACTACAAAGACTACTCAAAATGCCCCAAAATACAAGGCTAAAACCCTATACTACTAGAATGGCTAAAATACAAGGCCCAAAAGAAGGAAAAACCTATTCTAATATTTTCAAAGAAGAGTGGATCCAACCTTGACCCATGGTCTCAAAAATCTACCCTAAGGTTCATGAGAACCCTAGGGCCTTCCCTTGGATCTCTGGCTTAATCTACTTGGAGTCTTTTATCCAATGCCCTTGCGGGGTAGGATTGCATAAGAATCTAAGCATTTCTGAGGGGATACTTAGGCGCTTTAATTGGTCCATGGTCTTTGGCACTCACTTTTGGCTGTGATCATAGCTCATATGACACAAGAAATAGAGTAACTGTGGCCAAGTGTACTTTGTACTAGGGGGCTTGTCACATGGTAGGGAACACCTTTGGGTTCCCAGGCTGATCACTTATGGGAGGGGGGCTGCTATGTGCACAACCGGGTGGTCTCGACAAACTCAACATAGTTCCCTAAGTGAGAGTGTTGTGAGGACACGCTTAGGCTATTTCTTGAGATTTGGTTATTGTTGGTACGTATCACATTGTATTTGAGTGTTGAGTCAGGTGCATGCATCATTCATTGCAGTCTTGATTAGGTCCATGGATGGATGATGAGTAATTGTTGGATGTGAATGATGAATATTTGTTGGATATGAGTGTTGAATAATGATTGTTGCGCATGCTTATCATGTTTGCCTATGTTCCTTGCTAATTGTGGTTATTTTGAATTGGTATTGGTTCTTTTATAATAAACTCACCCTTGCAATTTTGTATCGTGTGGTTGATACCTGTGATGATCACGAATCTTGTTCGTGGGAGCAGAATGACAGTGGCAGGGTGTAGGGAGTAAGATTCTGGTGAGGAGCCGCCGAGCCGACGTGATGACGTTGGCGTTATTTTGGGAGAGAGTTGTGTTTTGTAATCAACTCCTCCGTAGTTGGTTTTTAAGTTTTATTTTGTTGAGTTAAAGATGTAAAACTGGAATTTTAATTATATATATATATGAACATATTTAATTTTCGTTATGTGTATGACATGTACTGAATTATTGTTTCTATGTAATTATGCATATTCACTTAAGTAATGGTGTGTTGTTGGATGAATTTATGTTGTGACAAAATCACTTCTATTTTCATAATAAAAAAATTAAGGGAGTTCTTTTTATAAAAATTGAAATTATCGAATATTAGAGTGTGGATACTGTAGCGATGAGGCGGGTCGTTACACATGGTCTAAGTATGAACCCACTTAAATTTGTACATATTAGATTAAGGTTTCATTATTTTTGGGCCTTGTATTCAGGGCTCCATAGTGTAGGGAGCGTACCCTAGTAATGTAGGAATTTTCAACCCTTCTATTTTAGGGCACCTAGACTAGTTTTTATATTAGGAGTAGTTTTATAATTTCAGTTGCATTAAGTGCACTATTTGATATGTGTGTTGGGAGAGAAATTTAATTGAATTGGGAGAAGCCCAATCGAATTAAATTTTGGACCAGCCTAAGGGGGAGGTGAACATTTGCTTGCTACACCCCATTGCAACATCATATAGTCACACTTTGTGGATGTCCTTCATGCTTTACATGCCTCATGACACCTAAGCACACTCTTAGTGGAGAATCTTGGACTTGATCTTGGATTAGTGAGTTGAACCATAGCTGAAATTCACTAATCATAATTAGTGAAATTTTGGCTCCAAATTTGGCTCCACAAATTCAAATTCAAATTCAAGTGAAATTTGAATAGAAATTCAAATTTTCCTCCAATCTTGTGTGGCACTTAGGCTATAAATAGAGGCCTTGGGTGTGCAATTTTTAAACTTTGATCATTTGAGAAATTACACTTCAAAGTTCAAACTTTATTTGAGGCATAAATTTCATGCCCCCTCTCTTTCCCTCTCTTTCCCCTCATCTTCTCCTACCTTCAAGTTCTTATCCATGGCTTCCTATGGTGGTGAGCTTGTTCTTGATTCATCTTCTCCTTGAAGTGGTGTCTCCAATCACCTTTCCTCCTTCTCTATTCCGCTGCCATTGATCTTCAAGAAGTAAAGGACTTCATTGATGAAGAAGATCCAAGGCCTACAAGCTACATGGAGCTACATCAGTTAATAAACAATTGCATTATAAACAATTTAATATAAAAAATTAAGTTAGTAAAATCTTTATACCTCCTTCAAATTGTGCATTTTCTTTGATTATAGAGTTGTTATTTTGGTTGGCTTTAGTAGAGATTTCAGTAGATTGCTCTTTTGCTTGTGATTGACCATTATTTTGAATGGTATTCAACTTCCTACACTTTTTCATAGTATGCTGAATAAACCAGTCCAAAAAAATAAAATAAAACAAAAATTAGATATAACTACATTATTGACTATGAATTTTTTAAACATCATTCCAAAAATTACAGAAGAATAAAGTAGTAACAAGTGATATGAATGTAATTATCTGAAATGCGAATTTAAACTGCTTGTAAGCTCTTTTTTCTCACCAAACTGTTGAAGAAACAACCAAAGAATTTTTGATAGAAAACTCACAACATCGATATGCTTTGATCGATTCCTATACATACAGAAAATAAAAACATGAATAATAAACAATAAGAACGTAAAACTAAAGAAAGGAATAAAAGTATATAAATGTGACAAAATGTTCAATAGATGTATATTAAAAATATAACCAAATGTTTAAATAGAACTGATGCAATCCTACCCCGCAAGGGCATTGGATAGAAAACTCCAAGTAGATTGGGCCAGAGATGCAAGAGAAGGCCCTAGGGTTCTTATGAGCCTTAGGGTAGATTTCGGGCCCATGGGCTAAGTACGAGCCCACTTATCTTTGTAAATATTAGATTAAGGTTTCATTATTTTTGGGCCTTGTATTTAGGGCTCCATAATGTAGGTAGGGTACCCTAGAAATATAAGATTTTTCAGCCCTTGTATTTTAGGGCACCTAGACTAGTGTTTGTATCAGGGGTAGTTTTGTAATTTCACATGCACTAAGTGGATATTTGATGTGTGTGGTTGCAAATAAATTTAATTGAATTGGTAGAAGCCCAATCCAATTAAATTTTATAGGGGGAGGTGAGCATTTGCTTACTACACCCCATTGCCACACCATATAGTCACACTTTGTGCATGTCCTTCATGCTTTTCATGCCTCATGACACCTAAGCACACTTAGTGGAGAATCTTGGAATTGATCTTGGATTAGTGGGCTGAACCATAACTAAAATTCACTAATCATAATTAGTGAAATTTTGGCTCCAAAGTTTGGCTCCACAAATTCAATTTCAAATTCAAGTGAAATTTGAATTTCCCTCCAATTTTGTGTGACACTTAGGCTATAAATAGAGGTCATGTGTGTGCATTTTTTTCAACTTTGATCATTTGAATATTAAACTTCAGATTTGAAAGCTCATTTGGAGCACAAAATTTCGTGCTCTTCTCTCCCTCTCCCCTCATTCATCTCCTTTTTCCTCCAAGCTCTTATCCATGGCCTCCTATGGTGGTGAGCTTCTTCTAGACTCATCTTCTCCTTGAAGTGGCGTCTCCTCTCTCTCTTCCTTTCTCCATTCCTCTGCCATTCATCTTCCAAGAAGCAAAGGAATCCATTGATGAAGAAGATCCTAGGCCTAGAAGCTCCAATGGAGCTTGCATCATGAGGTATCAGAGCATCTTCATCTAGGTGATGTTCTTTTGCTTCCTCTATCTTTTTGTTCGGTGAATTCTCTTTAATTCCTTGTTCTTCATCTTATTCTCCATGTATATCCTCCATTGTCTTGTGGTTTGGTGCTGTTTAGAGTAGATTCAAAAAAAATAAACCGATTAAATCTTAGATCTACACTTGTTCTTGCATTTCTATGGTTCAAATTTTGTAGATCTACTCTTGAATCTTGTTTTTGTGTTGATTTTAGGTTCTATCAATTTTCATTCATAATATTCTTGTGCTGAACCTTTAGATCTAAATTTTGTTCCAAAATATTGATTAGAAAAAAAAACACAAAAATCTAAGTGTAAATCACTTAATCCATGTTGTCTTAGAGTCGTGTTTAGTCATAGTAATTGTCACATTATGTTCTAAGTTTGTGTTGAATTTTATTTTGTTGATTGAATTCTAGATACATTTGTTCATGTATTCTTTTCATTCTTAGCCTATCTTTTGAATTTTGAGTCTAATTCATGCATGTTATTTAGTTCATAACATGTTCTAAATCAATTCCTAGAAGTAGTCTTGTTCTTGAACTTTTTTTTTGCTTTCTAAGTTTCCTACATGATGCCTATGATGAAGCTGAGTTGTGGTGCTGAGTTGTGGCTGGATTTGTGAATCAAAATAAGTCTTAAGCTCTCTTTAATTGTGTTATTCAATATAATTGAGCATAAGCAAACACAAATTGTAACTATCCAAGCCTTAAGCAACATAAACACTACTCTTGATTTCTAGGTTGAAATCGCTGGTGCTGGCAGCTTGAGCATATGAACTTGTATAAATTACTGGGAATTGGTCACTAAGTTTTTTGAGCTGAAACTTTTACTGAATTTTCTAGAAATCTGGACCAAAATTATAAAAAAAGAACCAAGCGATTTGAATTAAAGGAAAAAATAATAAAAATCTCACAAGTTGGCAGAAAAATCAGTGTCCAGGAAAAAAAAAGAAAAGTGAAAGGAAAGTGTGCTTGTTGTTTTGGCTCAAAATTTGTTCTATAATTGGTGCCTATTTTATATCAATCCTAGTTCTGAAATTTCAATTTAAAATTATTGTGAAAACAAGTGCCAAAACTAGAGGTTTCTTGAGTCTTTTTTTTAGAGTTTTTCTACTCTACTCTAGAGCCATTCTAGGTTTCTCTTTGAGTCCTAACTTGCTTTTTTGTGTTTTTCATTGCTTTAATTGTTGAATAATCCTTGGAAATTTGTCTTGTTAAAACTCTATTGGTTTAGCTTTCATTTCATTTTTTTTGGTCTTTGGTTATTGCTCGTCTCTTTGTTTCCTTTCTTGTGAGTTGCCATATAGGGAATTGGAAAGGAGGATTGGTGCCATATCTTGAAGAATTTGAGTCAAGAAGCAAGGGGCCAACCACCTTAAGAGCTATTGGACTAAGAAGCACTCCAAATTGAGTGAAACACTAAAGAGAGAATAGCCACCACAATTGAGGACTTTTTTCTTTGTAATTTTGTAATTAGCAATTTGCTTTGCTTTCAAATTTTGTAACAAAAAGGCCTTTCATTGGAAGTAAGTTGGGAGCCTCCGTTAGGTCACCCTACTTCCATTTGTGTGTAATAATTTTAGGCAATTTCCCCTTAGGATAGTGAGTGTTTTGTTGGGAACCTTAAATGAGGTCATCCAAACACTCTTAGGATCTGCCTAGTTTGCATTTCTTGCACTTTAATTTCTTGCTTATTTTCATAGCTTATTTCCTTTACCCTCTATTGTCAAACCGCCTAGATAGCTTGCCTTTTACCAATTAGTTTTTACCTTATCTTTCACACCTCTTTTAGTGTTTATTTTGGCTAGTTTCAACCATAGTTAATTTTACCTTTTGTTTTCAAACCCCCAACAAGAAAGAACCATAACTTAGGAACCAACATGAGTCTTCATTCTTCATCTAGTGTTAATGGTGAGGGTTCTACTCCTAAGGACCCCTTGTATAACATATTAGATGAGTTGAGATCCCTTAAGTTGTGGAAAGAAAAACAAGAGAGAAAAGAAAAAGGTAAAAAAAGAGTGGAAGAAATAAGTCAAGATGAAAGAGAGAAAATAAGAGAGGAAGAAAGAAGAAAAATAATGAAAGAAATGAAAAGAGAAAAACATGTCTCCTATAGTTGTCATAACTCTTGCAAGAGCCTAAGTGAAGAACTTTGTGACTATTATGAAGGAAGGCATAGGTCACATCTTAGACCTCACTCCCATAGGAGAGAAAATGAAAGAAAGCCTCAAGAGGTTAACATTAAACTCCCATACTTCCATGGGAAGGACAATGTAGAGGCTAATTTAGATTGGGAAATAAGGGTAGAGCAACAACTTAAAAGGAAGTCTACTTCAAAATCTTATGGCTCTCACTCTTATCCAAAGAAAGACCAAGGTCAAGGAATCTTAGGGGTGAGACATTCTAAGCCCAAAGATGATAAGGGGAAGACAATAGAAAAGCAACCCCTTAAGGCTAGTATGCAAGAGAAGACTAGCTCCATGAAGTGCTTTAAATGTCTTGGAAGAGGACACATTACTTCTCAATGCCCCACCAAGAAAACCATGATTATGAGGGGCCAAGACATTTATAGTAGCCAAGATGAGGCTACTACTTCACCTTCCTCTAGTAAAAGTGAAGAAGCAAAAGGGGAAGAATCTAGTGAAGAGATCTACCCCCAAGAAGAAGGACAACCTTTAATGGTTAAGGAGGAGTGTAAGGAGGTAAGTGTCTCCTCCAAGAGGTTAGCTAAGAAGGAAAGACATTTTGAAATAAAGACAAATATTAAAGAAATTTCCCTTCTTAGACAACCTCCACATTTTCTCCTTTGTAAAAAGACACTTGTTTGCATTGCCACATCTCTTAGGCTTGAGTTTATTTCTCAAGTAAAGGAGTTGTTGGATGAGGGTTTGGTTCGCAAGAGATTAAATCCTTGTGCTTTGTTGGTGTCCAAAATAGGTATTATTAGGCACCAAATCCCTAAAATAGGTGGTGTGATGAATGTTTTGGGTGGTGCAACACTCTTTTGTAAAATCACTCGTGCACCCAACCTCTTCATGATTTGTGTACATAGGGACTCATTAGGTAGGTTTGTTCTTATTTTTAGTTTCAATACAAACTTAGGCACTCATATGGAACACCTTAGGTTTGTCATACTTTTTGGTAGGAATAATCAACATGAAAATACAGAAAAAGGTATGTTCTATTGCTTTACTTTTCTTAATTTTTTAAATTGTGATCAAGGGGTTCCCATGAACCCTAAGAGAATAAAGGTCATTCTTGAGTGGCCCGCTCCACCAAGTGTAAGAAAAATTTGGGGCTCCCAAGACTTAACAAACTTTTACAAAAGGTTTGCCCCATATTTTTCTATACTTGTAGCACCACTCATTGAGTTGGTGAGGAACCATGTTCCTTCATGGGAAGATGCCCAGGAAATGAGTTTTCAGACCTTACCTTACTTCAACATACTAAACACCACTAATAAATATGTTTTTGTTCTTTTTACAGGTGTTGAGGAAAAAAGCCCAGAGTTTCAAGAACCTCGGGATTTGAGGTCAAATCCTTTTCAAGGGGGAGGGAATGATGCAATCCTACCCCGCAAGGGCATTGGATAGAAAACTCCAAGTAGATTGAGCCAGAGATGCAAGAGAAGGCCCTAGGGTTCTTATGAGCCTTAGGGTAGATTTCGGGCCCATGGGCTAAGTAGGAGCCCACTTATCTTTGTAAATATTAGATTAAGGTTTCATTATTTTTGGGCCTTGTATTTAGGGCTCCATAATGTAGGTAGGGTACCCTAGAAATATAGGATTTTTCAGTCCTTGTATTTTAGGGCAGCTAGACTAGTGTTTGTATTAGGGGTAGTTTTGTAATTTCACATGCACTAAGTGGATATTCGATGTGTGTGGTTGGAAATAAATTTAATTGAATTGGTAGAAGCCCAATCCAATTAAATTTTAGAGGGGGAGGTAAGCATTTGCTTACTACACCCCAGTGCCACATCATATAGTCACACTTTGTGCATGCCCTTCATGCTTTTCATGCCTCATGACACCTAAGCACACTTAGTGGAGAATCTTGGAGTTGATCTTGGATTAGTGGGCTGAACCATAACTAAAATTCACTAATCATAATTAGTGAAATTTTGGCTCCACAAATTCAATTTCAAATTCAAGTGAAATTTGAATTTCCCTCCAATTTTGTGTGACACTTAGGCTATAAATAGAGGTCATGTGTGTGCATTTTTTTCAATTTTGATCATTTGAATATTAAATTTCAGATTTGAAAGCTCATTTGGAGCACAAAATTTCGTGCTCTTCTCTCCCTCTCCCCTCATTCATCTCCTTTTTCCTCCAAGCTCTTATCCATGGCCTCCTATGGTGGTGAGCTTCTTCTAGACTCATCTTCTCCTTGAAGTGGCGTCTCCTCTCTCTCTTCCTTTCTCCATTCCGCTGCCATTCATCTTCCAAGAAGCAAAGGAATCCATTGATGAAGAAGATCCTAGGCCTAGAAGCTCCAATGGAGCTTGCATCAAGAACAAATAAAAACAAATCAGAAGAAGTCTTCATCACTCTCATCATCCTCTATATAACTATCATCCTTGTTGTTAGTTGTCTTATACGACTAACTTTTGTATAGAAAACTTTTACAAAATGTATATAAATCCCCAATTTATAGTTCTTTTGTAGGATTGTAAATAAATTTTGCTTTGTTTTGATCTCTGTTCATTAGAAGCCTCTTTATATGGAATTAATGTTAAATTCTCTTCAATTTCAAGCAAAAAAGGAGCAAATTTGAAGAAGTGCCAAAGTGGATGTTGCGCTAAGCGAGCTATGTGCGCTTAGCATGTATCAGCGGCTAAGCACAACACAAGAGCGCTTAGCGAGTCAAGGGAGTTTGGAAGGACATCTGCTATGCAAACTCACACTTAGCGTGATATCAGCTCGCTAAGCGAGTCGTCTGTCACTTTCTAGGCTCAGAGCAAGATTGGCGCTAAGTTCAAATTCACTTACTCGCGCTAAGCGTGAAAATGGCGCTAAGCGCAACGTCTAGTTTTTTTAGCCCTATTTAAGTATGATTTACAGAAAATTGAGAGAGATTTTTTTTTTGGGGAAGAAAATAATCACCACAGAGAGCTCTTGGGTGTGAACTTCGAAGAACGAAGAAGTAGAGCAAGGAGCCAAGTTTCCAACTTTTAGAGAGATTAGGGAGCTTTTGAGTGATTGTGAGGTGCCAAGAGGTAGAGGAAACATTCCCCCTCCCGTGTAAGCAAGCAATTTCTCTTGATCCCTTTTCTTTATTGTAAAAGGAGCTTCCTTGCCATGGAAGGCTAAAACCCTCAGTTGGGGATTTCTATTGAACAGTTGATGTAAAACCTTTTTCATATCTAATTAAGTGTGTTTTTATGTGTTCATTGCTTTTATCAGTGCTTGATTGTTGTATGCTTTTGGTCTGATCACCCATTGGTGTGTGCTGTTAGGAACTTTAGCATTGGGAAATGTACTATTTCCTTAGAACATGATAGAGCAGGGCTATATAACTGCATTGCTAGGGATAAAGTGCAAGGTTTTAGTTTTTATTATGCTGTGATTGTAATGCTGTTTAAATTAAGCCGAGTTCAACAAGAGGGATCTGAGAATGAAGTTTAGTTTAAATTATTCTAAACTTGCGAGACATCAAGGTTTAGTACTTGAGCCTTCGGCATAGAACACAAGAACATCCTTAATTAGAGAAACATCTTTAATTGCATCAACTTGTTCAGTAGGAAGACCCAACACTTTTAGATCACTATTTTCACACTTACTTGCTCACGTTTACTGTTTTTTAATTAGGATATATCATACTTTTACTTAAATTCACATTTATTAATTTCTATTTACAAAATGTCTGATTATTGAACAAAACTTTGCTAAATAAACAAGTTCCCTGTGTTCAATACCCGAATCATTCCGTTTTAATTAAATACTTGACGACCCGGTGCCCTTGCCGGTTAACTCACTTCCGCATAAAACGAGTAATTACAAATTTTGGAAAAAGGAATTGTGGAAGGGGGTCAACACTTGTCATGTGGTAAAATTTTATCCATAGGTATTGTAACTTCAATGATATCATCACTATCATCGACTTTTAGTCTGATCAAATCATTCTCATTTATCTCTTTTAAGAGTTATTCATTCCTTTGATCTATGCTATTAGATTGCTCATCACCCACATCATATACATCTCTAATTTTAGCACGCACAACAACAAGCCAATCATTTTGTTTTTATTCTCCACATAAAATACTTTCTTAGCTTGAGATGCAAAAACAAATGGGTCATCACATATATCATTCCCTCTATGTTGCAAATAATTGAAATTCACTAATGTCATACTAAAATTATCAATTTTGCATCCCTTATTTATATCAACTCAATCACACTTGAAAAGTACAATATTTCCTGCTATGCATATGTCATGACTAACTTGAAAAACAAAAGCTCCTCTAATTTATTGTATCTACAAATGACAAATCATTTCCATATCAGGAAGCATTACAATTAATTCTAGCGCATCCAAATTCTTGTACATCATACCAGTTATATAGTGTATTAAAAAGAATAAGGTAAAGTGTGTTTTCATAGCTATAAGTTAATGAAGAAAGTGGGTAAGGAGGGAAGCATAATTAACATTTTGTTGGGTCACAGGGTGAGAGAAAGCAATGCATGCTAAAGTTAATTTTGAGGACCAATGGACTTGGAAGAAGATCCTCATGCCCACGAAGTACATATCAACTATATATGCTCCAGCCAATTATCAAGCAGTGCATCCTAAGATTGACTACCAAGTATATTGAACAAATTAAAATTACAAAATTAAATTTTCAATGATTTGTCATTGCTTAGTTAGGTATGGATAATTACTTTATTGTAATAAATTTAATTTATCATTACATAATTTTGAAAGATCAACTGGAAAAAATGCATAATAAAATTTGCTGTGTTTTAAAATAGTATGGTGTTTGCGATGCAATCCTACCCCGTAAAGGCATTGGATAGAAGACTCCAAGTAGATTGGGCCAGAGATCGAAGGGAAGGCCCTAGGGTTCTCATGAGCCTTAGGGTAGATTTCGAGCCCAAGGGTTAAGTATGAACCCGCTTATCTTTGTAAATATTAGAATAGGTTTTTCCTTCGTTTGGGCCTTGTATTTTGGCTATTCTAGTAGTATAGGATTTTAGCCTTGTATTTTGAGGCATTTTGAGTAGTCTTTGTAGTAGGGAATTTTTTGTATTTTCATGTATTTTGTCATGGGGGTGAGCTTAGCTATTATAGGGGGTGTGTAGCTAAGCTCTAGCTTCTCATCTCAAGGAGGTGAGCTTAGCTATTAGAGAGATGTGTGTACCTAAGCTCTAGCTTCTTTAGGAATCTTCTTAAGGAAGCTTCTTAAGGAGGTGAACTTAGTTATTAGAGAGGTATGTGTAGCTAAGCTCTAGCTTCTCAAGAAAGTTTTCTCGAAGAAGTTTCTCAAGGAAGTTTTCTCAAGAAAGGTTCTCAAGGAAGCTACCTAGTCTATAAATAGAAGCATGTGTAACACTTGTTGTAACTTTGATGAATGAAAGTCTTATGAGATACACTTCAAAGTTCCACTTCTCTCCCTCTTGTATTCCTTCAATTTCGTGCTCCCCCCTTCTCTCTTTCTTTTCCTCCATTAAAGCATCCTCTTCAAGCTTTTTATCCAAGACAATTCTTGGTGGTGAAGCTCCTTCTTCCTTGGCTTATTCCCTAGTGGATGGTGCCTCCCCTCTCCTCTTCTCCTTTGCCTTCCGCTGCATCTCCATGGTGTAAAATCACCATTGAAGGACCTCATTGAAGCTCAAAGATCAAGCCTCCATAGAAGCTCCACAAGCAAGCTTCCATCAAGTGGCAATCAGAGCACAAGAGCTTCAAGTAGGTGCTCCTTAAACCTCCATTAATTGTTTTTTGCTTTACCTTCTCTTCCATTGTTGTTTCTTCATTTTTCTCCATGTATCTCCTCACATGTCTTGTGCTAAATTTTTTTAACATGATTCTTTAGAGTTTCCACCGATTAAACTTGCTATAGAAGCTAGATTTGATTTTCTATGGTTCAAATTTCTTGTTCTTGTTCTTGAACCATGAATTGTGTTGAGTTTAGGTTCCTTTGAGTTTTGTCTTGTTATTTTTTGTGGCTGAAACCTAAACCATAAAATTCTTACAAAAATATTAAAGTAGAATAAAACCTCAAAAATCTAGAGTGACTTGTTCACCTATTGTAGTTTTGTCATAGAAGTCATGTCTAGTCATGAAACTTGTCACATAAGATTTCTTATGTTGTGCTGAATTTTTTTTTCTTGTTTCTTTGTCTAACTCATTTGTTCATGAGTGTATGAAATTAATTTAGCCTATTATTTGATTTGATTCAAATCTTTCATGGTAATTAGTCCTTAACATGTTCATGCAAAATTCTTAGAGAGTCTTTGATTGTGAACCTTTTCTTGAACTTTTAGGTTTCCTTTTGATTGTGTCTATTGTGAATATGAGTTTTGATGATTGAATTTCTGGCTGAAATGTTGATCCTAAGTGAATATTGAACTCCTAAAACTGTGGTAAACAATCCTAGTGAGTTCAACATACATAGGAAGGTTGAAAGTAAGCCCAAGGCAATCAATATACCATGCTTAAAAAAAAATCGTTGGTGCTGGCAGCTTGGACATACAAACTTGTAAAAATTACTGAGAATTGGTTACTTTGAATTTTGAGCTGAAATTTTTACTGAATTTTCTAGAAATCTGAAAACAAGTTATAAAAAAATAACCAGGTGGTTTGGATAAAAGGAAAAAATAATAAAAATCACACAAGTTTGCAGAAAAATCAGTATCCAGAAAAAAAAAGTGAAAGGGAAGTGTGCTTGTTGTTTTGGCTCAAAATTTATTCTATAATTGTTTCCTATCTTATACCAATTTTAGTTCCTAAATTTCAGTTGAAAATTACTGTGAAAAAAAGTGCCAAAGCTAGAGGTTTGTTGAGTCTCTTTTTTTTTTTATAGTTTTTTTACTCTACTCTAGAGCCATTTTAAGTTTCTCTGAGTCCTAGCTTGCTTCTATGTCCTTTTCATTGCTTTAATTGTTGAATAATCCTTGAAAAATTTTCTTGTTAAAAATCCATTGGTTTAGCTTTCATTTCATTTTTTTTTGGTCTTTGGTTATTGCTTGTCTCTTTGTTTCCTTGTTTGTGGGTTGCCATATATGGAATTGGAAGGAGGATTGGTGTCATCCCTTGAAGAATTTGAGTCAAGAAGAAAGGGGCCAACCACCTTAAGAGCTATTGGACTAAGAAGCACTCCAAATTGAGTGAATCACCAAAGAGAGAACAACCACCAAAATTGAGGACCATTTTTTAATTTTGTAATTTGCAATTTACTTACCTTCATTGCTTTCAAGTTTTGTAACAAAAAGGCCTTTCATTGGAAGCGTGTTGGGAGCCTCCAATAGGTTACCAAACTTCCATTTGTGTGTAATAATTTTAGGCAATTTTTCCTTAGGATAGTGAGTGTTTTGTTGGGAACCTTGAATGTGGTCATCCAAACACTCTTAGGATTCACCTAGTTTACATTTTATGCTTACTTTCATAGCTTATTTCCTTTACCTTCCATTGTCAAACCGCCTAGATAGGTTTCCTTTAACCAATTAGTTTTTTTACCATATCTTTCACACCTCCTTTAGTGTTTATTTTGGCTAGTTTCAACCATATTTTCTTTTACCTTTTGTTTTCAAACCTCCAACAAGAAAGAACCACAACTTAGGAACCAACATGAGTCATCATTCATCTAGTGTTAATGGTGAGGGTACTAGTCATAAAGACCCTTTATCTAGAATCTTAGATGAGTTGAGTTCCCTCAAGTGATGGAAAGAAAAACAAGAGAGAAAAGAAAAAGAAAAAAACAGAGTGGATGAAATAAGTCAAGATGAAAGAAAGAAAATAAGGGAGGAAGAAAGAAGAAAAATAATGAAAGAAATGAAAAGAGAAAAACATGCCTCCTATAGTAGTCATAACTCTTGCAAGAGCCTAAGTGAAGAACTTCGTGACTATTACAAAGGAAGGAATAGGTCACATCTTAGACTTCACTCCCATAGAAGAGAAAAGGAAAGAAAGCCTCAAGAGGCTAACATTAACCTCCCATACTTCCATGGGAAGGACAATGTAGAGGCTAACTTAGTTTGGGAAATAAGGGTAGAGCAACAACTTAAAAAGAAGTCTACATCAAAATCTCATGGCTCTCATTCTTATCCAAAGAAAGACCAAGGTCAAGGCATCTTAGGGGTGACACCTTCTAAGCCCAAAGATGATAAGGGGAAGACAATAGAAAAGCAAGCCCCTAAGGCTAGTATGCAAGAGAAAACTAGCTCTATAAAGTGCTTTAAATGTCTTGGAAAAGGACATTTTACTTCTCAATGCCCCACCACAAAAACCATGATTATGAGGGGCCAAGATATTTATAGTAGCCAAGATAAGGCTACTACTTCACCTTCCTCTAGTGATAGTGAAGAAGCAAAAGGGGAAGAATCTAGTGAAGAAATCTACCCCCAAGAAGAAGGACAACCATTAGTGGTTAAAGAGAAGTGTAAGAAGGTAAGTGTCTCCTCCAAGAGGTTAGCTAAGAAGGAAACTCATTTTAGAATAAAGACAAACATTAAAGAAACTTTCCCTCTTAGACAACCTCCCCATTTTCTCTTTTGTAAAAAGACATTTGCTAGTATTGCCACACCTCTTGGGCTTGAGTTTATTCCTCAAGTAAAGAAGTTGTTGGATGAGGGTTTGGTTCGCAAGAGCTTAAGAAAAATTTGGGCCTTCCATGACTTAACAAACTTTTACAAAATGTTTGTCCCATATTTTTCTATACTTGTAGCACCACTCATTGAGTTGGTGAGGAACCATGTTCCTTCATGGGAAGATGCCCAGGAAATGGGTTTTCAGACCTTACCATACTTCAACATATCAAACACCACTAATACATATGTTTTTCTTCTTTTTACAGGTGTTGACGGAAGGAGCCCAAAGTATGAAGAACCTCAGGATTTGAGGTCAAATCCTTTCCAAGGTGGAGGGAATAATGCAATCCTACCCCGTAAGGGCATTGGATAGAAGACTCCAAGTAGATTGGGCCGGAGATCCAAGGGAAGGCCCTAGGGTTCTCATGAGCCTTAGGGTAGATTTCGAGCCCATGGGCTAAGTATGAGCCCGCTTATCTTTGTAAATATTAGAATAGGTTTTTCCTTCGTATGGGCCTTGTATTTTGGCTATTCTAGTAGTATAGGGTTTTAGCCTTGTATTTTGAGGCATTTTGAGTAGTCCTTGTAGTAGGGAATTTTTTGTATTTTCATGTATTTTGTCATGGGGTGAGCTTAGCTATTATAGGGGGTGTGTAGCTAAGCTCTAGCTTCTCATCTCAAGGAGGTGAGCTTAGCTATTAGAGAGGTGTGTGTACCTAAGCTCTAGCTTCTTTAGGAATCTTCTCAAGGAAGCTTCTCAAGGAGGTGAACTTAGTTATTAGAGAGGTATGTGTAGCTAAGCTCTAGCTTCTCAAGGAAGTTTTCTCAAAGAAGCTTCTCAAGGAAGTTTTCTCAAGAAAGCTTCTCAAGGAAGCTACCTAGTCTATAAATAGAAGCATGTGTAACACTTGTTGTAACTTTGATGAATGAAAGTCTTATGAGATACACTTCAAAGTTCCACTTCTCTCCCTCTTTTATTCCTTCAATTTCGTGCTCCCCCCTTCTCTCTTTCTTTTCCTCCATTAAAGCATCCTCTTCAAGCTTCTTATCCAAGGCAATTCTTGGTGGTGAAGCTCCTTCTTCCTTGGCTTATTCCCTAGTGGATGGTGCCTCCCCTCTCCTCTTCTCCTTTGCCTTCCGCTGCATCTCAATGGTGTAAAATCACCATTGAAGGACCTCATTGAAGCTCAAAGATCCAGCCTCCATAGAAGCTCCACAAGCAAGCTTCCATCAGTTTGATTTTGTGAAGTCCTTAAGTGGTTAATATACAGTGTGATCCACAAGTTATGTACCAATCCAAAATAGAAAATTGGATTGATCAAGGAATCCTATCATCTTACAAGATTTAACATTTCCAATATGTGATATTTTACATGGGTGTCAATCATAGTATATGGTGGTTCTTGTTAATAAGTTGCATTTAGCAAGAATTTCTTGAGTTGATTCTAATCAATTCTCATGTCATTTTATTAATGTCTTATGGCTAACATTTAAGGAAAAAATTGACATTACCCGAATTGTGAAATATATCTCCAGGATGATGATTATTCATAATGACCCAAAACCTTACCCGCAACATTTTAGTGCAACAAAAACTGAATATCCATCAACTGGGAAGCATAATCAGTTTCTACCAGAATTTTCTAGTCAACTTGAAACTCTGCAAACCTATAACACCACCCAAGTTGAGGAACCACATTTAATTTAAAATGAAACAACTCAAAGAAGACATCATGACGAAAACACAAGCAATGAAGAGTTGTCAACAATCTCATCAGTAGCCTCTGCATTTGCTGATAATGTAGTCTCATAAGAAAACTCCTTAGGCTCTGAGGTGAGTTTTGCGGCGACACAAACAACAAGGTAACAACCTCAGTGATGAAGTCACAAATTACTAACAACTCGATTCATTCATTCATCCATTCACAAATAGAGATTCTACTAGTTCTCAATTTTTCACAATTCAATGCTTCAAGCACAAACAGAGTGTGGAAAAATCAAATAGAAGATAAAGACATTCATAGGAAATTCAAAAATGTCTCACATAGACACTAATAGGTGAAATTAGAGGTGAAGATGTAAGTGAGATACCTGAGGTTATGGATTCTTTAGCTCCACTAAAAAATCACTGCGTTAAACCTAGGGCTTTTGTGGAACTCTGCGAGAGAGGAACAATTTTGAATGATTTCAAATCCTATGATTTTGAATGTTAAATAAGATAAAAAAGTTTGAATGCTATGATTGATAAGAATGAAAGTCTATGATTTGATACGAGAGAGAGAGAGAGACAGACAGAAAGAGAGAGAGAGAGAGTGAGAGGGAGGGAGAGAGAACTCTATGAGAGCAAGCATACAAAGAAATAGAGAGAACTGAGAAGAGAGCGACCAAGAATAGTGAAAATAGAGAGCTCACTCTCTTGTGAGTCTGTGAGAATTACATTAAATTATTCCATAAAAATAATTAATGTTAAATTAAATTAATCCATAAAAATAGTATTAATCTAAATTAAGATTAATTCTTAAATTATTAATTAATATATTTTATCTATAAAATTTTGAATAATTATTAATTAAAAATTGAATTAAATTGAATGATTATTTGTTGAGATCGAGTATTTACCAAAAAAACAAGAGACCAGTATTCAAATTCAAATTGTTTAAAAGAGTTTTACCTACACCAAATAATTGTAGGTATAAGTTTTTTAGAATTTTTCCCACATTGTGCTTTTGTAGGTAGTAATCCTTTTGAGTTTTACCTACATTAATCGACCATAGGCACAAGTTTTTTAGAGTTTTCCCTACACAAAATAGTTGTAGGTAGAAAGAAGTCTTTTTTAGTTTTAATGAATTTACTTACACCAAATAATGATAGTACAAGTTGTTGACTTTTACCTACACTAATTCATGTCTATAGGCAAAAGGCGTCCATAAGAATAGGTCATTTTTCTTATAGTGTTCCCTGTATAACTCACGATCCTTCTCATCATGCAAAAATATTTTATAAGAAAAATATCCAATGATTCACCATTCAAGACTTAAGTATTATAGGTATTTTATAACTTTACAAGAATAGTTATAATGTTCCTGTTAAGGCTTTTAGAAATATTAGTCTAACTACTTTATCTTGTAAAATAAATAAAAAAGAGTAAACATGTATAGAACTATAACTTTCATTCTCGGGCAACATCAGGTCTAAGTATCATACTAAAATTTTATGTAAGTGCCTAACAACTCAAGTAATTATTTTCCTTTGTAAAATCATATCAAAACCATATTTTCAATCATCAATCAGCAGCTCAATATTTTCTTATCAAAGAGTAAGCTCCATTACCTTAGAGATGCTAAAATATAGAATTTTTAGAGACTGATAGGTGGAAGAAATATATCTTTTTTGGCAAGATCTTGAATGAATCATCATTAATTCAACAAGAAACCATTTCCACAAAAAAATAGAAATGGTTAGGAAGAAAGATAAATGCTTAGATTTTATAAGAAAAAATAAAAGAGAAAGATTGAGAAAAAATTACCAACACTAAGAGTAAATTAAGCCAAAGAGAAGATATAATTTTCTAGCATTAGATGCTCTTTGAACATGTGTTTAAAAGGCTTGAAAGGGGACCACTGAAACAATAGAGGATTAAAGAGCTAAAGCACATGCTGGACAAGAAAGAAGTGGGAAACAACTCAATTCATTTTGCATGTGCATTCTTTTTATAAGGAAAGGTATAGGGGTAGGCTGCTAGACAATGACTGCTTTTTTTAGGAGTCTCTGCTTTAATCGATTACTAGGCGGATTAATTGATTACTCTTCTCTTGTTTAAGTTGTTCAAAGGTGAACAAGAACACTTTAATCAATTACTTAGGTCATCTAATCGATTACATTGTTCTTGAGTGATTTTCCAGATGTTGGATGAACACTTTAATCAGTTACTTAGATAATATAATTGATTACTTCATTGAAATAATCGGTTACCTTATAGATTTAATCGATTACAGGCGATTATAACTTTTTCTCTATAAATAAACAGCTTGTGTTCACATCTATACATCATGAGATCATTAGAGAATACTCAATACATCTTGAAAATTACTTCTTAGCCTTAGATTAAGCAAGATTTCACACTTTCATTGGCGAACAAAAGAAAGAAAGAATAGAGCTTTATAGTGACTCACAACTTCTTAATCTTTTGATTTGAAATATCTTTTCTTAAAAGTGAGTTGTTTCTTTTGAGTAGAAGAAGATCAACTTCTCAATCCAGCAAGGCTTTTGTGGATAGATTGGTCAGGTTGTATCTCTCCTACTTGGTTTTGTCACGTGTATGATTTTTACACAGTCTTGTGTTTATGCGTGAATTGCTTACAACATGCTATAATAGGGTTTTCTAGTTTGGGCTAAGAGTAGGGGTTCTCTTAGTCTTATATTCATAGAGGATCCTAGTGTTGGATGCCTTAGTCTCTTTTTTCGGGGTGAGAATTGTAGATTGCTTGTAAGAATTCTTGATGCATGGTGGAAATCTAATTCAGGTTGTGGATTAGATAACTAAATTAACTTCTCTAGAAATAGAGACCGAATTGGTATAAAAGATCGTGTCTTTATCTCCTAATTCATATCTTTCAGTCATTCAAGTTTTATTCAAGGTTTGAAAATTCAAGTTTTATGTTTTTGAAAGAACGGAAGTTAATGAAGGATTATGTGTAAGGAAAGATTGATTAAGTATTGATTACATTCAATTCATATTTGTTTTGAAATATGATCCGCATAGAAAATTTTTTTTTGTTGTAAACTCTATTTTTGTGTGTTTTAAAAGTACCTTTTTTTTTGGTTGAAAACCAATTCACCCCCCCTCTTGGTTTATTGAGTTCCATCATTTTTTTATAGGCTTGTTGTAACACCCTAATCGAATCATATTAGAATAAAAGGGATCTAGAGTTTGTACAGGTATGAAATTGTACAACTGATGATGACTTAAAGGTATTAATGGAAAGTTTTCTGAAAAACATGAGTGAAGATAAAACATGCTAAAAAGTCCCATGTTGATTTGTGGGGACAACTATTGATCCTGGAAGCTATAGGGGTAGGCTATAAGATCCACAATAGGGATAGTAGGAGAGGTTGTAAGATAAAAAATGATTATACTATTTTAACTTATTCATTAAGAATTGGTTTTACTTCTACATGAATAAGTTTTTCTCAACACCTTAGATAGCTACGTACAGTTGTGCCACTTAATATAGCTACATCACATGCCAGTACATAACTTAGTCTTGTTTTCAATCAAATTATATTTTGAAACTTCCACAATAAATTCACATATATATTTATTAATTATCTTTTTAGAAAATTAAATTTAATCATCTCTTTAATTATTTTCAATCACTTTTCAAGAATTAGAAAAATCATGGTAATACAAACCCCACCACCCACAAATAATAATAATAATAATAATAATAATAATAATAATAATAATAATAATAATAATAATAATAATAATAATAATAATAATTTATCAAAAGAATATAATAGAAGGATTTTAATAAGAATTCTAGTTAAGATATAATCCCAATCATCTAAACATGGAGTGTTACAGAAAACATTTCCTTAATGAGTGGGCTCAAGTGAAAGTGGCTATTAAGAGTAGGCTCCCAGTTCATACACCTGAACCTCGTATTAGGTGGACTCCCTCTCACTAGGGAGTTATAAAATGTAATGTTGATGCCACTTTTAGAGCAAATTAGAATTCTTGTTAGGCAATATCGTGTTGCAAGGGAGCCAATGAAAGCTTTTAGATAGCTCAGAAAACATGGCAAGAATTGTGCTTGTCGATCTTGGAGGGTGAGGCCGTGGGGCTGCTAAGAGCGATGAATTGGATGGCTGAGTCAAGTTACTCACATGTTATTTTCAAAGTGGACTGGAAGATTGTAGCTAATAAGGTCAATGGAACATGTGTTATATGTCTCTGAATTGTGTGCTTTAATTCTTCAATGTAAATATATTCTTTATCAATATCCAAACTATAGTGTTGAGTTTGTAAAGAGACAAACAAATGTTATTGTTCACTCATTAGCCAGGGTGACTACAAATTATGCTAGGCTCAATAGATACCAACTTGTATCAGTACTAGAAAATAGGGTTTTTATGTCAGTTATGTAGCGCATTCTACGATGATTTGAATCCCATCTTTGAAGCCAAGTCACCATCGTGGAAACTCAACACTTTCCACGATTTTTAAAACATCTTAAAATTTCAATTTTTACGTCGGTTTCCTTTGAAACCGTCTTAGAATGTATTTTTTTTTTATAAAAAAAATTGATCTTTCTATGACGTTTCTAAGATGGTTTTTTTAGCGTATTAGAAAGTAGACATTCTAAGACAGTTATTTCATGAAATCGTCTTAGAAAGTCTACTTTCTAAGATGGATTTTAACATAATTGTCTTAGAAAGTATGTTTTTTTTTCACCATACCACTCCCTTTCAACCTGTAACATCCCATTTTTCTAAAATAAATTAAAAAGGATTTTATTTAAAAATAAATAGAGTTTTAGCAAAATGATGAGATATTTTGTAATTAAATAAATAAGAAGAAATAATTTTATTAATTAAAATAATGATTTTAAGATAAATAAAATAAATATATGTTCTTAGAAAATAAAAATGATGTTTTATTTATTCATTTGATAGGAACTGAAGTAAAGTTCCTTTTTATAAAATAATAAAATAAAGAAAAATAGAGTAAATAATAGGATGAGAATATCCTAACTATAAATAAAGACATATTAGGCCATTTTTACATTTACGATTTATCTTTACAAATTCGTTTTTTCTTCCCCCTTTCCCAACATCCTTTATTTTCTTATATGCACTCATACCTATCCCAGTAAAACTATAATTCCGGACTCGTTAACCGCTGGATCATTAAGAAATTTGAACACCAGGTTAGGAGTTCATTTCCACATATCCTCACCATTGGGATTTGCGAAATAATGTATTTGGTGAGAGAAATGTCCCTCGTATGTAACTCTTTTTTTGACGCATACACTCAGACTTGTGCCAGTAAAACTACGATCCTTGACTCGTTAACCATTGGATCATCATGAAATTTGAACACCAGGTTCATAATGCTATTGTGCATAACTGTATCGTTGGGATTTACAAAATAATGCATGTGGTGAGAAAAAAGTCCCTTGCATGGAGACAATGAAATGGAAGTTCTAATCCCTTCTCCTTCTCTCTAACGCTTGGAAACCCTAGTAGAGCAACTAGAGGAAAAACTTGAGGAATCTTAAGGAACCACTAGAAACACCGCTATCACTGATAGACTACACACGTGGGCCCGCTTAAAGTGAAGGGATGAGTTTATCGCAATTAGGGTTAGAATGAACATGTCTAAGGATCCTTAGAGGATCAAATTGAGGTTTATTTTGAGTTGTTTATTGTATTGTAATTCTTCTTGTGTGATAATAATTACGAGATTTTTGTGTTTGACGGACTAATTGATGCGAATTGGTTGATAAAATTGAATGCTCATGGTGTTTTCGTATTTTTGACCTATGATTTTGATTCTTTTAATTTTGATATGATTATGTGAAATTGTTTGAGGGATTTTACTCCCCATGTTATGATAAATATTTTTGTATAATTTTTTTGTGTTTTGGGCAAAATTTACTTAATTAGCGTGATAAATTGTTATATTGGGATCATGAAATTGTGAATGAAATTGTGTGCGTAAGGGATAAATTGAGCATGTGTTAATCTGTGGAATACATGTGAACATGTGATGGTGGATTGCAATATTGTGAGATGTTAAATTGTGGAAATGGGATATGGTTATGAATAAATGTGGCTAACACTTGATGTGACAATTACTTGTGTTGTGAGCTATGAATTATACAATAACCCACTGATGTTTACCTAGAGAAAAATGTTTATGCATGAGGTGTTAAAAGGAAAATGTAGGGTTCCAAGTTAAGAACCTGAGGTGTTAAATTGTAATGCAATGTGTTAAACATGTTTGAAAACAAGTGTGAGGTCATGGGAATTGTATAATTCATGAGTGGTGTTTGTATGAAAAAGTTGTTTTAGGGGTTGGACCTGAATTTGGAAGGTGAAGCCCTACCGGATTCTTCAGAGTCTAGACCTTGGGGGTAAATTCACTCGGTTTGAGTGCTCCTTTAAGCCTATGTTAATCCCATATGTGATGGAAGCTTGCTTGAGAAGCTTCTATGGAGGCTAGATCTTTGAGCTTCTATGAGGTCCTTCAATGGTGATTTTTAGCCTTGGAGTTGTAGCGGAAGATAAAGGAGAAGAGGTGAGAGGAGGTGCCATCCACTAGGGAATAAGCCATGGAAGAAGAAGCTACACCACCAAGAGAGTGTCTTGGATAAGAAGCTTAGAGAGGAAGTTTCAATGGAGGAAGAGAATTAGAGAGAGAGAAAGTGGCATGGAAAATTGAAGGAAGAAAAGGAGAGAAGTTGAACTTTGAAGTATGTCTCACAAGACTCTCATTCATCAAATTTCCCTTATACTTGATGGAGTGGGCCACTCAGGAATGACATTTATTCTCTTAAGGTCCGTGGAAACACCTTGATCACTATTTACAAAATTAAGGAAAGTAATGTAATAAAACATACCTTTTTCTATATTTTTATGTTGATTACTCCTACTAAAAAGTATGACAAACCTAAGGTGTCCCATATGAGCATTTAGGTTTGTATTGAAACCAAAAATAAGAACAAACCTACCTAATGAGTCCCTATGTATGTGAATCATGAAGATGTTGGATGCATGGGTGATTTTACAAAAGAGGGATGCACCACTCAACACATTCATCATACCACCTATCATAGGAATTTGATGCCTTATAATACCTATTTTGGGCACCAACAAAGCATAAGGATTTAAGCTCTTATGAACCAAACTCTCATCCAACAACTCCTTTACTTGAGGAATAACCTCAAGCTCAAGAGGTACGGTAGTGCTAAGGGAGGTTTCCCTTGATAGGAAAAGGTAGAAGGATTGTTTAAGAAGGAGTGCTCTTTGGATATCACCTTTTGTTGCAAAATGATTTTCCTTCTTAACAATCTTCTTGGAGGAATCCTTTTCCTATTTTTCCTTCCCCTTGGCCTTTGAAGACAAGGCCTTACTATCCTTCTTTTTTCTTTTGTTTATTTAGTTTTTCTTCGTCATCCCTCTTATCATCTTTGGCTTAGAAGGTGCAGCCCTTAAGATGCCTTGACCTTGGTCTTTCTTTGGATAAGAGTGAGAGCCATAAGATTTTGAAGTAGGCTTCCTTTTAAGTTGTTGCTCTGCCCTTATGCAAGGTTGAACTAGGTCATATAGGTCTCTATATGGAAGGAGCTCAACCATGTCCCTCACTTCCATATTAATTCCACTAAGGAACCTAGCAATACTTGTTCTTTCCTCCTCCCAAATCCCAGCTCTCAAAAGGAGTAGTTCCATTTGTTGCCTATACTCTTCAACACTCATACTCCCTTGTCTAATCCTTTGGAGCTTGTCCATAAGCTCCCTTTCATAGTAAGAGGGGATGTGCCTCTTCTAAGGGCACTTTTCAAGTCATTCCAATAGTCTACTAGAGGATCCCCATGAATCCTTCTTTCCTTAACTAGGGAAGTCCACCAGTAGAGGGCATACCCTTGGAAGCTAAGGGTAGACAAAGGAACCTTCCTTTCCTCACTTGTATGATGGCAAGCAAAGAGTTGCTCAACCTTCATTTCCCAATCTAAATAAGCCTCTATATTGTCCTTCCCATGGAAGTATGGGAGGTTAATGTTAGCCTCTTAAGGCTTTCTTTCCTTTTCTCTCCTATGGGAGTGAGGTCTAGGATGTGACCTATGCCTTCCTCTATAATAGTCACTAAGTTCTTCACTTAGGCTCTTGCAAGAGTCATGTTTTTCTTTTCTTAACTCTATTAGTATTTTCTTTCTTTCTTCTTCCCTTATTTGTTCCCTCTCATTTTGACTTATTTCTACCCTCTCTTTTCCTTTTTCTTTTCTTTCTAGTTTTTCTTTCCATAACATGAGGGAACTCAACTCATCTAATATTCTAGATAGAGGGTCCTTATGACTAGTACCCTTACCATTAACACTTGATGAATGATGACTCATGTTGGTTCCTAAGTTGTGGTTCCTTCTTGTTGGGGGTTTGCAAAAGGTAAAAGCTAGGGTTCAAAAGAACTCAAGATAAGTGTGATAAGCAAGAAGAAAGTATTATGCAATAACAAGATGAACTAGGTATGACTAGTAAAGTAAATAAGCTATGAAGGTAAGCAAGAAACTAAAGTGCAAGAAATGTAAACAAGGCGGATCTTAATGTGGAAGCAAAGCTACCATGATGATTCACCAAGATGTTTTGATGATGCCAAAGCTCAAAGAGTTGTTTCAAGATTAAAGAATCAAGCATTCAAGATTCCACTCAAAGATTCAAGAATCAAATGAAGAAATCAAGAAGCATCAAGCCAAGTCAAAGTAGGTAGTAAAAAGTATTTTTCAAAAAAACATCAAATAGCACACTTTTGTTTTAAAAACGATTTTCTGAAATCTTCTAAGTTACCAGAGTTTTTACTCTCTGGTAATCGATTACCAGTGACCATGATGGTTTTCAAACTGGTTTCAATGCTTTGCAACATTCCAAAATGGTTTTCAAATAGTGTAATCGATTACACTATATTAGTAATCGATTACAAGTGAATCTGAACATTGGAATTCAAATCCAATTGTGAAGAGTCACAACTTTTCACAAAATACATTGTGTAATCGATTACCCCATTATGGTAATCGATTACTAGTGAATGTTTTTGAAGAAAATGTTAAGAGTTATAACTCTTAACATGGTTTTCTCAAAAGGTATCAAGGTTCTATAAATATAAGACCTTGACACGCATTTTATATACAAAATACAATATACAATAACACAGAAAAACCTTTGCCAAATTCATTCTAAGTTTTTGTTCAATATTTCCTTGAAGAAAGGAAAATTCTGCAAAAAGAAAAGTTGTGCTATCCTTCTGTTTTTCTCTTATTATTCTTTCCTTCTCCCTCTTGCCAAAAGAATTCAAAGAACTAACTGTCTGAGAATTCTTTGCCCAAACACTGAATTCAAAGAACTAACCATATGAGAATTCTGTGTAAGAAGCGGGTAGCTTCTTGGTTGTAATAGTGAACACAAGGGAGGGTACATCCTTTGTGGTTCGCTTTAAGTAGAGGGTACATCTACTTGGTTGTTCAAAGAGAACAAGGGAGGGTACATCCTTTGTGGCTCTTTGCTTGTAAAGGATTTTTACAAGGAAAGGAAATCTCAAGAGGTTGCTTGAGGACTGGATGTAGGCACGGGTCGTTGGCGAACCAGTATAAAACTTGTGTTTGCTTTCTTCTTCCCTACGCTCTTTACTTTTCCACTGCGCACCTTTTATTTCCGCTTTACTTTTGTCTAAGTTATTGTTTATGTTCTTTACTTTCTCATAACTTAGTAGTAAAGACTAATTGAATCTAGTAACATTAAGAAGGATACATTTTTAATTAGTCAAGACACGTTCATAATTAATTCAACCCCTATTCTTAATTATTCCGAGGCTACTTGTTCCAACACTTACGAGTGTTCAGATGACCACATTTAAGGTTCCTAACAAACACTCACTTTCCTAAGGAAAAATTGCCTAAAATTATTACACACAAATGGAAGTAGGGTGACCTATTGGAGGCTCCAAACTTACTTCCAATGAAAGGCGTTTTGTTAGACAAGTGGCCTCAGATATCTTAAGAAGGGGGGGGGTTGAATTAAGATATTCCAAACTACTTCCCCAATTAAAAATCTATTTCACTTTTTATTCAAGTTACAAATTCCCTTAATAATGAACTTCTTAAATATTGATTCAAATAAAACAATTTGAATATGAATATAAAGCAATAATAAACAAAGGGGATTAAGGGAAGAGAAAGTGCAAACACAGATTTATACTGGTTCGGCCACACCCTTGTGCCTACGTCCAGTCCCCAAGCAACCCGCTTGAGAGTTCCACTATCTTGTAAATTCCTTTTACAAGTTCTAAACACACAAGGACAATCCTTCCTTAGTGTTTAGAATTCCTTTACAACAAGAGACCCACGACCTCTTAATCCCTTAGAGAATGAGGAGAAGAAGAAGAATGAATCTCTTTAGAAAGAGATAGATTTTACAGATTGAGCACTCAAATAATTCCTTAATGAATTGCAATTGAATTGGCCAAGGAATTCTTAAGAGGATAAAATGATTTTGCTCTTTGAGAGGATAAACACTTGTTGTTCTGAAAAACTCTGAGCAAATTCGTGTTATAAGTCACATATATATAGACCATTGGTAGTCATGAATAAAGCCTTTGAAAAGTTATGACTCTTAGAAATATTTTTCTGAAAATCCTGTCTGGTAATCGATTACAGGAATTGTGTAATCGATTACAACTTTTAAAATTTGAATTAAAACGTTTATTAACTGCTGGTAATCGATTACCAAAATTGTGTAATCGATTACACAGTCTAAAATTTCGAATTCAAATTTTAGTAGCTGTTATAAAACATATTTGGCCACTGGTAATCGATTACATCCTCTGTGTAATCGATTAGCAGAGAGTAAATTCTTTGAAAAACACTTTTTAATTTAAATTACTTGGCCAAACCTTTGCTAATTCAATTAGGAATTCCCTTCCTAATATACTAGTGATCATCTTGATGTTGTGACTTGTAATCTTGAAGTATTGTCTTGAATTTAATCTTGAAAAGCCCATTTGCATCAATTGCATCATATCATTATGATCATCATCAAAACACCAAAGGCAATTGCATCTGCAATCTCCCCCTTTTTGATGATGACAATACAATACCTAAAATCAAGATTCAAGCAAGCAACAAACAATTGTATATAGATAAAATGTGTGTTTACTCCCCCTATATTTCGGAATTTATGATCACTTGATTTCTAAGGTTGTTAAGCTTTTTCTACAACCTTTTCTCCCCCTTTGGCAACATCAAAAAGCCAAAGAACTCGAGAATCAACACAAATATAATAATGGAGTAGAAAGATATAACAATGGAGTATAAGGCATAACCATCCAAATTCACAAACAAGAAATAACCAAACCATAACCCAAATAATGTAAAACGTCAACAACCACATAATGTCAAAGCAGAAAAGGCTGAAATCCAAATACCACAAGATAAATAAATAAAGTACTTAACATAATAATTTAAATTCTAAGAAACTAAATAGCCAAAATACACGGCTTATAAAAGACATATAATCAGAAACTAAAGTCTAAGAAGACGGAGGTGGTGGTGGAAGATCGAAACTCTGATGAATGTATCCGACATCCTCTTCAAGCTGTGTGAGGCGAATGTCCATACCGGCAAAGCGTGTATCTAACGAGTCAAAGCGGTCACCAACATAAGAACGAAGACCCCGTAATTCGGAGAGGACTTCATCCATGAGTGCGGAATCTTCGCGCGGAGGAGGAGGTGAAGGAGTACGTTCATCTTGAGGAGGAAGTGCATCCTTCTTCAGCCATTGACCATTCCGATCTTTACGGTACCCAAAGGAGGTCACTGCACCAGCACCAATTGCAAAGGAACGCTTGACTTGAACAAAGGGTTCATCATCAAGCGGAATTTGAAAATGACGCAAAAACAGAGTAATCAAATGTGGATAAGGGAGAGGTGCATTGGCCCGTAATGCCTTATGCATTCGGTACCGAACCAAATGGGCCCAGTCGATCTGACGAACGGTAAGAAAAGCCCACATAAGAATCAAATCCTCCTCAGAGGCTTGTGCTAAATTTAAAGACCGAGGAAGCAAAATCCTAACAATTATATAGTGCATGATGCGATTATCAAATGTTAATGACCCGGCCAGCAATCTACCGGTCATTTCAGCTTGATCATTGCAGACCATGCGACGAGCATCATGACTCGAATAATCAAATTTCTAGTCATCAACAATGGTGCCCTCAAAAGGTGCACCTTGACTGGGTAAATGAGTCAAAGAAAAGAACAGTGACTGATCAATGACCATAGAAATACCATGCACCTCAGAAATAATAATGCCATCCTGAATTTTTAAATTGCAGTAGAAGACCTTTACAAGTTTAGGATAATATGGCAATTTTAATGACATGAAATCAACAAGACCAGAATTTTGAAACACTTGATAGCAATCAAACGTTTCATCATTAAAGAATTCTACGTCTAGGTACTTAGGGTCTAAGATTATTCTAGAAGAAAACTGAGAAAGGTACCGTAGACGCAGATCATCGGATGAAAACAATGTTGATGATCTTGGAGATGACAAAGAAGGATGAATAGGTGCTGTGGGTGCTCCGGATGGGCCATGGCGGCGATGGGCAGCAGCAGCAGCGGTGGAGGATGATCCCTTTCTCTTCTTCGATGGCTCTGCCATTTGATGAAGTTTTTGTGGATTTTGATCGGTGGAAGTGAAAGAGGAGTGAAAAAGAGGAAGATTGGGCTTTATGGGATGTGATTTGGTGAAGAATTGGGTGAGATTCGAAGATATGAAGTTTTAGGTATGGAGGAAACGTGGAGGAGGCTTTGGCTGCGCAGCAGCTCTGATTTCGTGAGTATTTATAGAAGAGGACGCATTGTAATCGATTACAGGGATTGGTAATCGATTACAGGACCAATAAGCCTACTGGTAATCGATTACAGGCTGCCTGTTCATCTGTAATCGATTACACTGGATGGTAATCGATTACCAGAGCCTATCCTAGGCTAGTTTCTTAAGAGAATATCTATGTTTATGCTAAAACACATCCCAATATGATTAATTATCACTACTAATGCACTTAATTCAATCATTCAATTATTGCATACACAAGAAATCATAAATTCTTTCATAATAACAAGAATTCAAACAAGATCAAACAAAATAATCTACAAACAATAAATAAGAGTAAATCAATCAATCAATCAATCAATCAATCAATATTTTTCTAAATCTCTTACATCTAAGAGGCCTAATTCTCTTCTAATAGAGAAGAACACTTCCTTGGGGAGAGGTTTTGTGAAAATATCAGCAAGTTGATTCTTAGTATCAACAAACTCTAATACACAATCTCCCTTTAGGACATGATCTCTAAGAAAGTGGTGTCTAATCTCTATATGTTTAGTTCTAGAGTGTTGAACTGGGTTTTTGGATAGATTTATGGCACTAGTATTTTCACACTTAATAGGTATGCGATCATGAATGATGCCATAGTCAGATAATTGTTGCTTCATCCATAAAATCTGTGCACAACAACTACCGGCAGAGATATACTCCGCTTCAGCAGTAAATAAAGCAACACTGTTTTGTTTCTTACTATGCCATGAGACAAGAGCCGATCCAATGAATTGACAAGTTCCACTTGTACTTTTTCTATCAGTTTTAGATCTGGCAAAATCAGAATCAGAATATCCTATTAAGTTACATGTTGAATTCTTAGGATACCATAATCCTAAATTGATTGTTCCTAATAGATATCTCATGATTCTCTTTACTGCACTTAAATGTGATTGTTTGGGGTTGGATTGAAACCTAGCACACATACATACACTAAACATAATATCAGGTCTACTAGCAGATAAATAAAGAAGAGATCCGATCATACCTCGATATTGTTTTATGTCTATAGACTGACCAAATTCATCTTTATCTAAGTAACAACTAGTGCTCATCGGTGTAGACATGTGTTTTGCACTATCCATCCCAAATCTTTTGATCAATTCCTTGCAGTACTTGGATTGATTGATGAATATACCTTCTTGAGTTTGCTTGATTTGTAATCCCAGAAAGTACTTTAGTTCTCCCATCATTGACATTTCAAATTCACTTTGCATATCAAGGGAAAACTCCTTGCACAATGAATCATTAGTGGATCCAAAAATTATATCATCAACATATATTTGAACCAACAAAATATCGTTATGCTTTCTCTTTATGAACAATGTGGTATCCACTTTACCTCTAGAGAATTCTTTTTCTAGAAGAAAATTGCTTAAGCGTTCATACCACGCCCTAGCGGCTTGTTTCAAACCATAAAGAGCCTTTTGTAATTTATAAACATGGTTTGGTTTATCAGGAATTTCAAAACCAGGGGGTTGTTCAACATATACCTCTTCTTGAATTAAACCATTTAGAAAGGCACTCTTAACATCCATTTGATAAAGTTTAAAATCCATTATGGATGCATATGCCAAAAGCATTCTAATGGCTTCTAATCTTGCAACAGGAGCATATGTTTCTTCATAGTCTATTCCTTCTTCTTGATTATACCCTTTTGCTACTAACCTGGCTTTATTTCTAATAATTATACCATGTTCATCTAATTTATTTCTAAAAACCCATTTTGTTCCTATGACAGGATAATTTTCAGGTTTTTCTACTAATTTCCACACATTGTTTCTTTCAAATTGGTTCAGTTCTTCTTGCATGGCAATGATCCAGTTATCATCTACTATGGCTTCTTTTATATTTTTAGGTTCAATCATAGATACAAAAGCCATATTATTGCATAAATCTTTAAGAGAATGTCTAGTTGTTACCCCTTTTGAGATATCACCAATAATGTTGTCGAGGGGATGATCTCTTGAAGCTTTCCATTCTCTTGGAAGTTCATCATTGGATTTGACTTCTTCTGGAGGATCTTCATTGTTTCCTTTATCATTTCCTTTGGAATCTTGTTCATACCTGCATAATCAAGTTTTTGACTTAGGTACCCAAATTTTATTGGGTCCTTGCATGTTAGTATAAACTGAGGATCCTTTTGGGACCCATATCATTTTAATGTTACTGTAATTTTTCTTGAAGTAGCAAGTTGATATGCCATGTCCTCTTCTTCCACAGTAAAAACAAGTGATAGAATTAGAATTACATTTTTGTGTGGAAGTGGAAAAGTTTTTATGAAACTTTTGTTGTTTTTCATATTTATACCCTAGTCCATTTTTATTGGACACATATCTTTGTTTACTTAATAAAATATCTAAATTATTTTTACTATAAGAAAATTTTGCAAGTGAATTTTTCAACTCTTTAATTTCTTTTACATATTTATCACAGCAACTACAAGAATCTGATATTTTCTTGTCAGAAATAGTGGAGGTATTAATTTTTTCATTTGTTTTAGAAATTGAGACTTCATTTCTAAGAAGATCTAATTCTTTGTTTAACTTTGAAATTTCATTTTCTAAATTTGAAATTGTTTTCTTTGAAGATGAAACTAATTTTGCAAGTTTAATTGACTCTTTATGCAGATCAGCAAATGCTTCTTGCAATTCATCAAAAGAAATAGATAAGTTATTTGAAGACGTTACCTCTTCATCTCTTTCATAACTTTTAGCCATAAGGCAGAGATTTATCTCTTCATTTTCTGAATTTTCAGAAGATTCCATATCATTTTCTTCCCATGTGATGTATGCTTTCTTCAGTTTCTTTTCACTATGATTTTTCTTTTCAGATTTCTCCATCTTTTTCTTGAATATGGGACAATCAACCCTCAGATGTCCAGGTTGATTACATTCAAAGCATTTTAAAGTAGAGGATGAAGTTTCTGTCCTTCTCTTTGATTTAAAATTTGGTTGCCTCTGATTTCCTCTTACTTTAAGAAATTTGTTGAACCTTTTTACAAAAAAACTTAGATCATCATCATCATCTGGATCATTATCCTGATCACTTTCTTCTTGAATTGAGGATGATGCTTTAAGAGCAATTCCTTTCTTTTTCTTGTCATTTTCTTCATGTTGGTGTAATCTCAATAGTTCGATCTCGTGTTCCTGCAACTTTCCAAATAAAGTAGCAAGGGACATGTTAGACAAATCTCTTGATTCAGTAATGGCCGTTACTTTGGGTTGCCATTCTCTACTTAAACATCTTAACACCTTGTTTATGAGATCCTCATTTTGAAATTCTTTACCTAAGGCTGCTAGATGATTTACTATATGTGTAAATCTCTTTTGCATGCTTTGAATATTTTCATTTGCATTCATTCTAAATAATTCATACTCATGAGTTAGTGCATTTATCCTAGATCTTTTAACATCTGTAGTTCCTTCATGTGTTAATCGAAGAGTGTCCCACATTTCCTTAGCACTCTTACAATTTGAAACCTTGAAATATTCATCCATTCCCAGGGCAGATGTTATTATGTTTTTGGCTTTTAAGTTGTATTGTACTTGTTTTCTATCCTCTTCAGACAATCTATCTCTAGGTTTTTCTATAGTTATGCTTTCACTTGATGAACTACCATCTATTGTAATTCTTTCTACTGTGGTGGGTATATAAGGCCCTATTTCTATGGCTTCCCAGATATTTAGATCTATTGCCTCAATAAAAATTTGCATTCGGGTTTTCCAGTAGTGGTAACCCTCTCCATTAAAGATTGGAGGTCTATTGATAGAATTCCCTTCTGGAAATAAGGAATTTGCTGAGGCCATATTTTTCTTGAAGCTTCTAAACTTTATACAAGAATGAAGCTCTGATACCACTTGTTAGACAAGTGGCCTCAGATATCTTAAGAAGGGGGCGGGTTGAATTAAGATATTCCAAACTACTTCCCCAATTAAAAATCTATTTCACTTTTTATTCAAGTTACAAATTCCCTTAATAATGAACTTCTTAAATATTGATTCAAATAAAACAATTTGAATATGAATATAAAGCAATAATAAACAAAGGAGATTAAGGGAAGAGAAAGTGCAAACACAGATTTATACTGGTTCGGCCACACCCTTGTGCCTACGTCCAGTCCCCAAGCAACCCGCTTGAGAGTTCCACTATCTTGTAAATTCCTTTTGCAAGTTCTAAAAACACAAGGACAATCCTTCCTTAGTGTTTAGAATTCCTTTACAACAAGAGACCCACGACCTCTTAATCCCTTAGAGAATGAGGAGAAGAAGAAGAATGAATCTCTTTAGAAAGAGATAGATTTTACAGATTGAGCACTCAAATAATTCCTTAATGAATTGCAATTGAATTGGCCAAGGAATTCTTAAGAGGATAAAATGATTTTGCTCTTTGAGAGGATAAACACTTGTTGTTCTGAAAAACTCTGAGCAAATTCGTGTTATAAGTCACATATATATAGACCATTGGTAGTCATGAATAAAGCCTTTGAAAAGTTGTGACTCTTAGAAATATTTTTCTGAAAATCCTGTCTGGTAATCGATTACAGGAATTGTGTAATCGATTACAACTTTTAAAATTTGAATTAAAACGTTTATTAACTGCTGCTAATCGATTACCAAAATTGTGTAATCGATTACACAGTCTAAAATTTCGAACTCAAATTTTAGTAGCTGTTATAAAACATATTTGGCCACTGGTAATCGATTACATCCTCTGTGTAATCGATTAGCAGAGAGTAAATTCTTTGAAAAACACTTTTTAATTTAAATTACTTGGCCAAACCTTTGCTAATTCAATTAGGAATTCCCTTCCTAATATACTAGTGATCATCTTGATGTTGTGACTTGTAATCTTGAAGTATTGTCTTGAATTTAATCTTGAAAAGCCCATTTGCATCAATTGCATCATATCATTATGATCATCATCAAAACACCAAAGGCAATTGCATCTACACGTTTTTGTTACAAAATTTGATAGCAATGAAGGTAAACATACAAGTGTCCAATTACAAGTAAATTGCCAATTACAAAATTAAAAAAAAATATATTCTTAATTTTGGTGGCTGTTCAATCACCAAAACTCAAATTCATAATAAACACAATCATAAGGAAACCTAAAAATTGAAGAAAAGGTTCACAATCAAATACTCTCTAAGAATTATTCATGAACATGTTATGGACTAATTAACACGCAAGATTTGACTCAACTCAAATAATAGGCTAAAAAAATTTCATACACTCATGAACAAATGAGTTAGACAAAGAAACAAGAAAATAAAATTCTGCACAATATAAGGAATCTTATGTGACAAGTTTCATGACTAAACATGACTTCCATGACAAACTACAATAAGTGAACATGCCACTCTAGATTTTTTAGGTTTTCTTCTACTTTAATGTTTTTGTAAGAATTTTGTGGTTTAGGTTTCAGCCAAAATAATAGCAAGACAAAACTCAAAGGAACCTAAACTCAACACAATTCATGGTTCAAGAACAAGAACTAGAAATTTAAACCATAAAAAAATAAAATCTAGCTTCTATAGAAAGTTTAATTGGTGGAAATTCTAAACAATCATGTTAACAACATTCAACACAAGACATATGAGGAAATACATGGAGAAAAAAAATGAAGAAACAACAATGGAGGAGAAGGTAAAGCTGAAAATTAATGGAGGTTTAAGGAGAACCTACTTGAAGCTCTTGTGCTCTGATACCACTTGATGGAAGCTTGCCTGAGAAGCTTCTATGGAGGCTAGATATTTGAGCTTCAATGAGGTCCTTCAGTGGTGATATTTAGCCATGGAGTTGAAGCGGAAGATAAAGGAGAAGAGGTGAGAGGAGGCACCATCCACTAGGGAATAAGCCATGGAAGAAGAAACTTCACCACCAAGAGAGTGTCTTGGATAAGAAGCTTCAATGGAGGAAAATAATAAGAGAGAGAGAGAAAAAAAAGTGGCGTGGGAATGAAGGAAAGATAGGGAGAGAAGTTGAACTTTGAAGTATGTCTCACAAGACTCTCAATCATCAAAGTTATGACAAATGTTACACATTCTTCTATTTATAGCCTAGGTCACTAACTAAATGAAAGTTTCCTTGCGAAGCTTATGTGAGAAGCTTCCTTGAGAAGTTAGAGTTTAACTACACACCCCTTCTATAGTTAAGCTCACCTCTTTGAGAAGCTTTCTTGAGAAACTCCTTAAGAAGTTAGAGCTTAGCTACATACACCCCTCTAATAGCTAAGCTAACCCCCTTATCAAAATACATGAAAATGCTTAGCTACACACACCCTTCTAATAGCCAAGCTCACCCCATGCCAAAATACAAGAAAATATAAAAAAGTCTCTACTACAAAGACTACTCATAATGCCCTAAAATACAAAGCTAAAACCCTATACTACAAGAATGGCCAAAATACAAGGCCAAAAAGAAGGAAAACCTATTATAATATTTACAAAGAAGAGTGGACCCAACTTTGGCCCATGGGCACAGAAATCTACCCTAAGGTTCATGAGAACCCTAGGGCCTTCTGTAGCATCTCTAGCCCAATCCTCTTGGAGTATTCTATCAATACCCTTAAGGGGTAGGATTGCATCAATATGGTTAGGGAATTCTCATAAAACAGGGTGACCCTAACTGGTCACCTTCGGATTTTACTTAGTGAGAGTGACCTAACATACCCATTGTGTGGCGTGTCTTGTTATGTACTCCTAAACGCCCTGGTGTTGTTTTTCATTGTCACGGTACCACATTGCATCTAGTCTTTAGTCTTAGTATAATTGTTGCATAACACCTGTGAATTGTTTATTATGAAATTTGTGAGTGTTGTTACGTCCTTAATCGAGTGTGTGATTCATGTATAATGTGATTGGTGATTGAAAAATGAGTTTTACATGATAAAGTGGTGAAGTGACGTGGATTGTATTAAGTTGAGCTATGTGATAAATATTTTTATAATGTATTTTACTTATGTATTTGTTTATTCCTATTTTATTTGGAAATATGATAACTCACTCCCTACGTGTTGTTTTGTTGGATCGAGTGGCCTCAGAATAATTAAGAAGGGGGGTTGAATTAATTATTCCTAAACCTTTACTAATTAAAATATTACTCTTCTAAGGCTTTTACTAAATTGTTAAGAGAATGAGGAGTAGAAGAGAAACATAACAGAAAGTAAAAGTGGAAATTAAATGCACACCAAAAAGTAAAAAAGTAGGGAAGAAGGAGACAAACACACAAGAGTTTTTAAACTGGTTCGGCAACAACCCGTGCCTACATCCAGTCCCCAAGTGACCTGCGGTCCTTGAGATTTTTTTCAACCTTGTAAAAATCCCTTTACAAGCAAAGATCCACAAGGGATGTACCCTCCCTTGTTCTCTTTGAACCTAGTTGATGTACCCTCCACTAGAACTGATCCACAAGAGATGTACCCTCTCTTGTTCTCAGTCAAACCCAAGTATATGTACCCTCTACTTGTACCACAAAGGATGTACCCTCCAATGTGTTGAGACAAAGATCTCAGGCTGTTAAACCTTTGATACTTTGTGAATGGGGATACAAAAGAATTCTCAGGCGGTTAGTCCTTTGAACACTTTTGTATTAGGGAATGGGAAGAATCAAAAGAATTCTCAGACTGTGTCGTTTTGAATCCTTTGACAAGGGAGAAGGCAGACACAAAAGAATTCAGGCGGTTAGTCCTTTGTTCTTTTGGAAAAGGGAGAAGAGAGACACAAAAAGAATTCAGGCGATTAGTCCTTGGCGAATTCTTTTTGGCAAAGGGAGAAGAGAATGAAAAGATGAATAACACAAGTTTTCAAGGTTTGGAAAACCAGAAAACTTCAGAGAACTTTTGGTACAAAGAAGAAGAAGAAGTTCAAAGAGATTCAAGGCTTGTAAAGGATTGATTAGAAAAGTAAAGTGTGAAAGAATGAATTAATTTTCAAATGCAAAACAAAGCTTTGCTTTTATAGACTCTTCATGTCTGGTCAAGAAGACCATTTAGAAGAGTTATAACTTTTGGAAAAACTTAAAACCAATTTGAAAAAGTAAAAACCTTTTTGAAGAGTTACATCTTTTGATTTATCAGAAATAGTCACTGGTAATCGATTATCAAATTAGTGTAATCGATTACACAAAGCTTTTGTGTGAAAGGATGTGACTCTTCACATTTGAATTTGAATTTCAACGTTCAAAGGCACTGGTAATCGATTACCAAAACATTGTAATCGATTACAACTTTTTGAAAATAATTGGAACGTTGTAAATTCAATTTGAAAACTTCTTCAAAACAATTTTACTATTGGTAATCGATTACCAAAGAGTAAAAACTCTTTGGTAAAAGATTTCGTCCAAAACTCATGTGTTATTCCAAGTTTTGAAAAACTTTTTAATACTTATCTTGATTGAGTTTTCTCTTCATTCTTGAATCTTGAGTCTTGAATCTTGATCTTGATTCTTGAGATCTTGAACCTTGAATCTTGATTCTTGACTCTAGACTTTCTTCTTGAGTCTTGAATTCTTCTTGATTCTTATCTTGAACTCTTGACTTGTTCTTGATTCACTTGAGTTGTTCTTTGATTGATCTTTAATTCACTTGAGTTGTTCTTTGATTGATCTTTGAGCTTTTTGTCATCACCTTTGTCATCATCTTTTGTTATCATCAAAACACCTTTGAATCACCTTTGATTCACCATGAAGCTTTGCTTCTACAATCTCCCCCTTTTTGATGATGACAACTTCTGAAATCAAGAAACACACACACACTTTTTCCTAGTCGATCACTCACATAAATTCTCCCCCTTTGTTTTTGAATTTATGCTTATCTTAAAATTAAATTAATTACTCATGTGAGTTCTTGATTTAATTCCATTTCTCTCCCCCTTTGGTATCAACAAAAAGCCAAAGTGCGTATCAAAATTTAAGTATGCAAATATAACTAAACATTCATACAACATTCGTGAAAAACCATTAATCAAATCATGAAGTAAGAACCATGAAGCAACAATCATAAATAGATTAACTATGAAATCCACATAGTCAAATAACATACTTGTTCAACCATACCATGCAAATAAGGAAATAGTAAATTGTTCAAATTCCATAGTAATATAGAGATTTATTTTGATAAATCACTAACATCTATTAGTCCTAATTCTCTTATAATGTTATAGAAGGTATCTTTACTTAGTGGTTTTGTAAAGATGTCTGCAAGTTGATTTTTAGTATCTACAAACTCTAAAACAACATCACCTTTTAGAACATGATCTCTAATAAAATGATGCCTAATTTCTATATGCTTGGTTCTAGAGTGTAGAGCTGGATTTTTAGATATGTTTATGGCACTTGTGTTGTCACATTTTATGGGAATGTGATCTAATACTATTCCATAGTCAGATAGTTGTTGTTTCATCCACAAAATTTGTGCACAACAACTACCAGCAAAAATGTATTCTGCTTCTGCTATGGATAATGCTACAATATTTTGTTTCTTGCTATTCCAAGAAACAAGTGCAGACCCTATGAATTGACATGTACCACTAGTACTCTTCCTATCTATTTTTGATCCAGCAAAATCTGAATCTAAGTATCCTACTAGGTTGCATAAAGAATTCTTAGGATACCATAATCCTAAACTAATTGTTCCTAATAAATATCTTATAATTCTTTTTACTACCATTAAATGTGAAAACTTTGGATCTAATTGAAATCTTGCACACATGCATACACTAAACATAATGTCTGGCCTACTTGCAGATAAGTAAAGTAGAGATCCAATCATACCTCTGTATTGCTTTGGATCAACAGGTTGACCGGATTCATCTTTGTCAAGATAACATCTTGTATTCATAGGGGTAGCCAAGTGTTTTGAGTTTTCCATTCCAAATCTCTTAATGAGTTCTTTGCAATATATTGCTGGATTGAGGAAGATCCCATCATTTGTTTGTTTGATTTGTAGTCCAAGAAAGTAATTTAACTCACCCATCATGGACATCTCAAACTCACTTTGCATATCAATAGAAAACTCCTTGCACAAAGATTCATTAGTAGATCCAAAAATTATATCATCAACATAAATTTGTACTAACAAAATATCATTATCCTTCTTTTTTATGAATAAGGTAGTATCTATTTTCCCTCTAGTAAAATTCTTTTCTAATAGGAATTTACTTAATCTTTCATACCAAGCCCTAGGTGCTTGTTTTAGGCCATAAAGTGCCTTCTTTAATCTATAGACATGGTCTAGTTTTTGAGAATCTTCAAACCCGGGAGGTTGTTCCACATATACCTCCTCCTGAATTAGACCATTTAAGAAAGCACTTTTGACATCCATTTGATATAGTTTAAAATTCATAATAGATGCATATGCTAATAACATCCTAATGGCTTCTAATCTAGCTACAGGTGCAAAAGTTTCTTCATAGTCTATACCTTCTTCTTGGTTATATCCTTTTGCTACAAGTCTAGCTTTATTCTTGATTACTATACCATTTTTATCCAATTTGTTTCTAAATACCCATTTAGTTCCTATGATTGGATAATCTGAAGGTTTTTCTACTAATTCCCATACATCATTTCTTTCAAATTGATTTAATTCTTCTTGCATAGCTACTATCCAATGGTCATCTATAATAGCTTCTTTAAAGTTTTTAGGTTCTATTAATGAAACAAATGCCATATTATTGCATAAATCTTTAAGAGAGTGTCTAGTTGTTACCCCTTTTGAGATATCACCGATGATGTTGTCAAGAGGATGATTTCTTGAAGTTTTCCATTCTTTAGGAAGATTATCATTTTCTTGCGCTATGTCATCTTGATCATCCTTGTCTTCATCATCTCTCTTTCTTTTCAGATTTCTTTCTTTATTTTGAGTATCTTCCAAAGTATCTACAATATCATCAACAAACTCCTTTCTCGGGGAGGTAATATTAGTTTCATCAAAAGTAACATGTATTGATTCCTCAATTGTCATGGTTCTTTTGTTGTATATTCTAAATACTTTACTATGTAAGGAATACCCAAGGAAAATACCCTCATCTGCCTTAGCGTCAAACTTTCCTAGGCTTTCTTTACCATTGTTTAGAACAAAACATTTACATCCAAAAACATGTAAATGTGCAATGTTTGGTTTTCTATTGTTAAAAAGTTCATATGGGGTTTTCCTAAGAATGGGTCTGATTAAGGCTTTGTTCATAATATACCATGCAGTGTCAACCGCTTCTGCCCAAAAGTATTTTGGAAGAGGTATGTCATTTGAAAGAGTTCTAGCAATTTCTTCTAAGGCTCTATTTTTCCTTTCTACTACTCCATTTTTGTTGGGGTGTCCTAGGTGAAGAAAAATTGTGTTCTATACCATACTCATCACAAAACATTTCAAAATCATTGTTTTCAAATTCACCTCCGTGATCACTTCTGATTGAGATAGTTTTGAGATTCTTTTTGTTTTGAATGACTTTGGTAAGTTTTCTAAATGCATGAAATGCATCATTTTTATGAGTAAGAAATAAAGTCCAAGTATATCTAGAATAATCATCAACAATTACTAATGCATAGTAACTTCCACCAAAGCTCATGACCCTAGATGGTCCAAACAAATCCATGTGTAATAATTGCAATGGTTGAGTGGTGGAAACAATATTTTTAGATTTAAAGGATACTTTTGTTTGTTTACCTTTTTGGCATGCATCACATAACTTATCTTTTTCAAATTTTAATCTAGGCCATCCAATAACTAGATCTTTTGAAATTAACCTATTTAGATGATCCATGTTAATATGAGCAATTCTCTTATGCCATAACCATGGATCACAATCTTTACTTAAAAAGCAACTATCATTTACAGATTTTTGTTTTAGATCAATCATGTAAACATTATTTTCTCTAAAACCTATATGTTCAATATCTTTGTCATGCTCATGCTTAATAACGCATTTTTCAGAATCAAAAGATACTTTATATCCTTTATCACATAATTGACTAACACTTAATAAACTATGCTTCAAACCTTCTACAAGTAACACATTTTCAATAGGAGTAGAAGAACTCGTACCTATTTTACCGACTCCAATAATTTTGCCCTTGTTGTTGTCGCCGTATGTAACATGTCCACTTTTCTTGGGGGAAATAGTTGTGAATTTGGATACATCACCCGTCATGTGCTTGGAACATCCACTGTCTATGTACCATTTCTTCCTTATAGAATCTTCTTTGTTATTCTCATCAGATTTTGTCATGAGACACAAGTTGATTTGGTCTTCATCATGATCTTTGAGTAACCTGTTCCTGAAAATACTTTTGAAAGACAAAGAATCTAAAGAGGCCATTAATCTTGAAGTTGTTAGACTTTCTACAAGAAACCTGCTCTGATACCACTTGTTGGATCGAGTGGCCTCAGAATAATTAAGAAGGGGGGGTTGAATTAATTATTCCTAAACCTTTACTAATTAAAAAATTACTCTTCTAAGGCTTTTACTAAATTGTTAAGAGAATGAGGAGTAGAAGAGAAACTTAACAGAAATTAAAAGCGGAAATTAAATGCACAGCGGAAAGTAAAAGAGTAGGGAAGAAGGAGACAAACACAAAAGAGTTTTTATACTGGTTCGGCAACAACCTGTGCCTACATCCAGTCCCCAAGCGACCTGCGGTCCTTGAGATTTCTTTCAACCTTGTAAAAATCCTTTTACAAGCAAAGATCCACAAGGGATGTACCTTCCCTTGTTCTCTTTGAACCTAGTGGATGTACCCTCCACTAGAACTGATCCACAAGAGATGTACCCTCTCTTGTTCTCAGTCAAACCCAAGTAGATGTACCCTCCACTTGTACCACAAAGGATGTACCCTCCAATGTGTTGAGACAAAGATCTCAGGCTGTTAAACCTTTGATACTTTGTGAATGGGGATACAAAAGAATTCTCAGGCGGTTAGTCCTTTGAACACTTTTGTATTAGGGAATGGGAAGAATCAAAAGAATTCTCAGACTGTGTCATTTTGAATCCTTTGACAAGGGAGAAGGGAGACACAAAAGAATTCAGGCGGTTAGTCCTTTGTTCTTTTGGAAAAGGGAGAAGAGAGACACAAAAAGAATTCAGGCGGTTAGTCCTCGGTGAATTCCTTTTGGCAAAGGGAAAAGAGAATGAAAAGATGAATAACACAAGTTTTCAACATTTGGAAAACCAGAAAACTTCATAAAGCTTTTGGTACAAAGAAGAAGAAGAAGTTCAAAGAGATTCAAGGCTTGTAAAGGATTGATTAGAAAAGTAAAGTGTGAAAGAATGAATTAATTTTCAAATGAAAAACAAAGCTTTGCTTTTATAGACTCTTCATGTCTGGTCTAGAAGACCATTTAGAAGAGTTATAACTTTTGGAAAAACTTAAAACCAATTTGAAAAAGTCAAAACCTTTTTGAAGAGTTACATCTTTTGATTTATCAGAAACAGTCACTGGTAATCGATTACTAAATTAGTATAATTGATTACACAAAGCTTTTGTGTGAAAGGATGTGACTCTTCACATTTGAATTTGAATTTCAACGTTCAAAGGCACTGGTAATCGATTACCAAAACATTGTAATCGATTACAACTTTTTGAAAATAATTGGAACGTTAAAAATTCAATTTGAAAACTTTTTCAAAACAATTTTACTACTGGTATTCGATTACCAGAGAGTAAAAACTCTTTGGTAAAAGATTTTTTCAAAAAACTCATGTGCTATTCAAAGTTTTGAAAAACTTTTTTATACTTATCTTGATTGAGTTTTCTCTTCATTCTTGAATCTTGAGTCTTGAATCTTGATATTGATTCTTGAGATCTTGAACCTTGAATCTTGATTCTTGACTTTCTTCTTGAGTCTTGAATTCTTCTTGATTCTTATCTTGAACTCTTGACTTGTTCTTGATTCACTTGAGTTGTTCTTTGATTGATCTTTGATTCACTTGAGTTATTCTTTGATTGATCTTTGTGCTTTTTGTCATCACCTTTGTCATCATCTTTTGTTATCATCATTGTTATCATCAAAACACCTTTGAATCACCTTTGATTCACCATGAAGCTTTGCTTCTACATGTTTGTGTTTGGATCCTGTGATGATCTCTAACCTTGTGTTTGTGGGAAAAAATGACTAGGTGGATGACTTTAAAGAACCTCATGCTAGAGGACACTGAGACACAATGATCTGATAGGATGTGACATCGGGACGTGGGTTTCTTTTTCAATTACATGATATTCTGAACATGTTATTTTACTTTTTTTTTTTCACTGCTTAACTTGTTTCCTTTTGTAAACTTGGACGTCCTTATTTTGAGCCAAAGATGTTTTTAATAAATTTTATTTGGTAAAAGTGAAGCAAAGGTAACCATTTTATCCATGTGAATTTTTTTACATGATTTGAATAAAACTGATTTAATTAAATTCCGTATTTTTACATGTTTTTCTTATTTATATGTGTGTCAGAGGTAGAGGATGTCACACAACCCCTCTCATTTAATGGCAACATGATAAATTAAAAATTATGTGAATAGACATGTTATAAATATAAAGCAAGTTGCATTATTATTTCTAGATATATAGGATAGGTTTGAGAAAAAAATTTAAATTCAGAAAAAAATTTCACATAAAATTGAAAGTTTAAAAATTTGAGTAAACAATAGTTTACTCAAATTTTCAAACTCCTGCCCTTCGTGGTCATGGCATGGCTCCTCTCCGACATATAATATAAGCTGTGTTCTGTATACTTATAAAGTAAGTTATGCAAATATTTGTTATGCTAAACTAAACTACCAATTGTTACAAAAATTTATTTCTAAGAAGTATTATATAATTAAAACCATTAAAGTTTTTTTAACAAGAATCTAAAATTAGATGTTCAATTAACCCAAGAAAGAAAAGCGAGGTTTATTATTAGAAGAAAAAAATGAGAATCAAATATAATAGGTAGATTTGAAACTTACAGACAGACAGCAATAACAATATAGGTATATCCAAGGGAACCGAATGTTTCGTCATTAAATTTAGTAAGAGTTCCTAATATAGCACCAACAACTTAAAAAAAGGAGGTAGTCAACTCCCTGTGATTTTCCTTCTCATAGCGCCTGCTTACAAATCTTGAACAAAATGAAAATAGCTAATAATTAACCAAAACTTAATCCAAAAGTATATAATTCATTGCAATACAAAAAGTATAAACAACTCAATTTTGTTCAGAATATAATAGACAAATTGACTAAAATTTCAAGTTTCATACTAAACACTACATTATATGTCATACATACGTATGTTAAGATACTTGGGTAGTTACTTAACTCTAACTTCAGTTTATATCTTATTAGAAAAAGTTGATATAAGCTTGATTAAAATAAAGTAGAAATCATGCCAATTGTCAAGGATTAAAATAAACATGAGATCAATTAGGAATGCATCATAAATAACTGCTGAATATACAAAATAATAAAATTGTCCTAATTTATTAACCTTTGAATCAATTGCAATGAATTAGAGGTAATAAAAACAAAGTTCACACTTTTCAAGCATATGGAAAAAAAAGAGGCACAAAGTAAGTTCTCCAAGGCAAATTAGATACCTGCATCTTGCACTGAAACTAAGATTTTCCTTCATTGTCAAGTTCCCATGCACAATATCATCTTGTGGCACAAAACCAATAATTTTTTATAACAATGAATGGATTAAGGCTTTCCGTTGATTAGAAATGAGCCTATCATAGTGCATCCTCTTGCCTTCCCTACCATGGCAGAAAGAAATATAGTTTTGCTGGCTCCAGAGGGACCCATGACAGCAGAAACTCGATCCAGCATGAGTTTACCAGTCATAGATCTCATTATATGTTTTCTTTTACCTTTCAAAAGTAAGAGTTAAATCCTTAAAAGCTACCTCAATCACAAGAGTTGTTCTAACATCGCCTTGCAATCCCCTTCTACCTTTCTTAGCAACATCTTTTGCTATTTTCCACCTTTCCCGAGCCTGTACAATTTCTCTTACTTGTCTAGTAGCAGATTCCCTGGATTTAGCCTTTCTCCTTTCTCGAGTAACTAGAACTTGATAAGAACAATTATAAATGAAGATCAAGAGAGTACTCAATGCAACCTACAAGGGGAAATAATATCAAATAAGATAAACTAGACATAGGGAGAAGAAATTCTTGGAAAATATTTGACAATATTTCATGCTATTTCAGAGCATATGAGATAGGAAGAAGGACTTACAGGAGCAAGAAGTAGGAGTGTCGAGCTAGCATGAGGGTAGTGGTTGTACCAGACATGTTGTCTGCCACCACTCCTATTAGCACTAGTATTTTGTTAGGATTTCTATTATAAGAATATTCTTGTATCTTTCTGTTAGTGTTACACTGCTGCCATCATCCAAGTTCTATATATAGGGTGATGTGTGTAATTCAGACTATGCAAAAATAATACTCAATTTTTATTCATTTGTTTTGGGAGGTTCTTCCTGATCCTCGAATTCCATGAACCACAACTACTAAAAATCAGAGAATGTAACAATTTGGTGCTTTCATTAGGAAGAAGGACTTACAGGAGGAAGAAGTAGGAGTGTCGAGCTGGCAAGAGGGTAGTGGTTGTACCAGACATGTTGTCTGCCATCACTCCTATTAGCACTAGTATTTTGTTAGGATTTCTATTATAAGAATATTCTTGTATCTTTCTGTTAGTGTTACACTGCTGCCATCATCCAAGTTCTATATATAGGGTGATGTGTGTAATTCAAACTATGGAAAAATAATACTCAATTTTTATTCATTTGTTTTGGGAGGTTCTTCCTGGTCCTCGAATTCCAGGAACCACAGCTACTAAAATATAGAGAACGTAACAATATGCAAAAAGAAAGAGTAGTGTGATAAGACAACAAGGTTGGTACAGGACGAGATAGAACCACAAGCTCCAATAATGTGTATGTAACATAAACCATGAAAGCTATGCATTCAAAAGAAAGTTGAATGGAAATTTTCCATACTGCATAACTAAAAAAGCAAAATGGAATAGAGGAATAGTGAAGTATGACCTTATCCAATACCATATTAGATTCCTCTTACAATAAGCAAAGCACCGTAGTTAAGCTTCTTAGGAGAAGCAGAATCAACTGGCAGAGACATCATTCTTCTTTTCTTGATTTGTCTCGCTTAGCCCAATTTCATTAAATGCACAACCCGAGAAGGTTTTGGGCTTAGCGCATGCACTCGCTTAGCGAGGCACCATCTGCCACTGGATGAGGGGTTGACGCGCTTAGCACGAGTATTACTCGCTCAGCACGTAGGCTATGTCTCGCTTAGCACGGGTGTCTCGCTGAGCGAGTTGGATGATTGAAAATTTTTCTAAGACTTAATCCATCCAAGCAGCTTCAAAGAAGCTTATGGCCAACCCCTTTCATTTAAGTTCATAATTTTTCACTCTTCTCCCTAGAAGTATCAACTGAACATAATCTAACTAACATGCATTAAAACAAAAATACAAGATTGGAAAGGTAGGAAAGCTGGGTTGCCTCCCAGTAAGCGCTTCTTTAACGTTACTAGCTTGATGTATATCACCTCTATGGTTCTTGTAAATGCAAGATGGTGGTTAATCTCTCAATGCTTCCACCATGGTACAACTTTAATCTTTGCTCGTTCATAATCCAGCTTCTCTCAGGAGTAGTTGACCGAGGATCCATTAACTCCACTCCTCCGTATGGCTTCACTTCTTTGATGGTAAATGGTCCAGACCATTTGGACTTCAATTTGCAAGGGAACAACTTGAGTCTTGAGTTGAAAAGCAAAACCTGTTGGCCTAGCTGGAAGTCCTTCTTCAACAACTTTTTATCGTGATATGCCTCCAACTCCAAGAGCTGCAACTTCCTTTTCTCCCCTGATAGAACTTCATCGAAATTCAGGAATTCCAAAACCCAATATGCCTTATGCTCCATTTCTACTGGCAAGTGGGGCAGGCTTTGTCATAAAACATTTGAAATGGAGATAGCCCTATGGGGGTTTTAAAGGCAGTCCGATAAGCCCACAAGGCATCATCCAGCTTAATAGCCCAATCTCTTCTTGTAGAGGCCACAGTTTTCTCTAGAATCTTCTTCAGTTCCCTGTTGGAAACCTCAACTTGACCGTTCATCTATGGATGGTACGGTGAGGCCACCTTATGTGTGATGCTGTAATGCCCCAACTTCTTTTGAAGTTGGCTGTTGCAAAAATGAGAGCCACCATCACTGATAAGAACTCTTGGTACCCCAAAGCGAGAAAAGATATTCTTCTTCAAGAGTTTTACAACAGTCTTGTCATCATTCTTTGGGGCAGCCACTGCTTTAACCCATTTGGACACATAATTAACAAATACAAGGATGTATTCATTCCCATAAGATGGGGGAAGTGGACCTACAAAGTCGATACCCCAGCAATCAAAAACTTCTACCTCAATGATACTTTGCAAGGGCATTTCATTTCGCCTTGAGATGCTTCCCGTTCTTTGACATTGATCGCACTGAGTGGCATGTTCATGGGCATCCTTTGAAAAGTGAAGGCCAAAAGAATCCTGATTGCAGGACCTTGGTTGTCGTCCTGTCCCCACTATAATGACTTTCACAAGGTGAATTATGGCAGTGCCACAATATGCTTTTAGATTCCTCTTTCGTAACACATATTCTCAAAAGGTTATCGGCTCCAATATTAAACAAGTGTGGATCATCCCAGATATAAAAGCGAGCATCATGCAAGAATTTCTTCTTCTGCTGCCAATTCAGATCCTTTGGAAGAATTCTTGCTATCTTAAAATTGGCCAGATCTGCAAACCATGGTCTCTCGTTCACCACTAACAGCGATTCATCTGGAAACTCATCTCATATTTCCAGTTCCTTCAAAGTAACTTCTTCATTTACTAGTCTTGACAAGTGGTCAGCCACCAGATTTTCTGATCCCTTTTTTTCTTGAATGACTAGATCAAATTCTTGTAGCAACAAGATCCATCTAATTAGCCTGGGCTTAGAATCAGCCTTTGTTAACAAATATTTGATAGCTGCATGATCAGTGTAAACAATGACCTTGGATCCCACCAGGTATGATCTAAATTTTTCCATGGCATAGACAATTGCAAGCATCTCTTTCTCTGTGGTGAAATAATTTAGCTGAGCATCATTTAAGACCTTTCTCGCATAGTAGATGGCATGAAAAACCCTGCCTTTCCTCTGGCCCAACATAGCACCAACGACATAGTCACTTGCGTCACACATGAGCTCAAACTCCTAGCGTGTTGTAATTACGGGAGCGGATACACAGCGTCCTTATTGAGCAAATTACTCAGCGGCTTGGCAATCTTCTAAAAGTCTTTAATAAACCTCCTATAGAATCCGACATGTCCTAGAAAGCTCTTTACTCCCTTAACATTAACTGGTGGAGGCAGCTTTTCAATAACATCAATTTTTGCTTTATCCATCTCGATTCCCCTAATAGAAATTTTGTGGCCCAAAACGATCCCTTCTTGGACCATGAAATGACATTTTTCCCAGTTGAGCACCAGATTGGTCTCTTCACAGCATTGCAACACCAGCTCCAAATTGGCTAGACAACAATCAAATGATGAGGTGAACACTGAGAAGTCACCCATAAACACTTCAATACGATTCCCTACCATGTCAGCAAATATTGTCAGCATGCATCTTTGAAAAGTAGCGGGAGCATTGCAAAGCCCAAAGGGCATTCTTCTGTAAGCAAACACGCCGAATGGGCAAGTGAATGCGGTCTTCTCTTAATTGTTTGGGTCCACAACAATTTGATTATATCCAGAGTAGTCATCCAGAAAACAATAGAATGATTCACCAGCTAGTCGTTCAAGCATCTGGTCCATGAAAGGAAGAGGAAAATGACATTTCCTTGTTGCATCATTCAGCTTCCTATAGTCGATGCACATGCGCCACCCTGTGACTATTCTTGTGGGAATCAAATCATTCTTTTAATTTCTTATCACTATCATGCCACCCTTCTTAGGGACTACTTGTATGGGGCTCACCCAAGCACTATCAGAAATGGGATAGATAAGTCTTGCTTCCAGCAACTTGAGCACTTCTTTGCGCACTTCTTCCTTCATAGAAGGATTAAGTCTTCGCTGCGGCTGTCTCACAGGTTTGTACTCAGCTTCCATATTGATTTTGTGCATGCAGTAGGAAGGGCTAATTCCCTTAAGGTCTGATATGTGGCATCTAATCGCTGCCCTATGCTTTTTCAAGACTTTCACCAGCTGAGATTCCTCCTCATGAGTTAGCGAGTTGCTAATCACTACTGGTTTTGCCTCATTATCTTCTAAGAACACACAATTCAAATGCTCCGACAAGATCTTCAGGTCCACCTTAGCTTTCTCTATGGGAGGGTCCTTCTTCAATTCTTCAAATAAAACTTTTTTTGAACGACTTTCTTTCAACCCATCCAACTCTTCCAGACATTTCTTCAATTTTTTTTCTTCTTCCATTGTAAGGCACTCCACAACATTAGTCAGAGCTTTCTCTAATGGGGATTGTGATACCAGCTTGAGCTACCATGGCTACCTCATGTTCAACTGCCTCCATCTTAAAACAAGCTCTGTGGTCATTTGGATGCTTAATTGCGTCGAATAGATTGAAGGTAACCTTTTGATCATCGACACTCATTTCTAGGTTACCATTTCCCATGTCCACTACACACTTAGCTGTCAACATGAAAGGACGGCCTAAGATCAATGGAATTTCAGCATCCTCCTCTATATCCATGATCACAAAATCCACATGGAATGTGAATTGATGAACCTTGACCAACACGTCCTCCACCACACTGTAGGGTCTTGTAATTAAACGATCAACAAACTGTAATGTCATTCTAGATGGTTCAATATCTATGTTCTCGATCCTTCTGCACATAGACAGGGGCATCAAATTGATGCTAGCCCCCAAATCGATTAGTGTTTTTCCTACTAATACAACACCTATTGAGCATGGGATAGTCACGCTCCCTGGATCTTTGTACTTTGGTGCAAGGATTCTCTGGATAACTGCGCTACAATTACCTTCCACCACAATGTTTTCATTATTGATGTATTTACCCTTCTTGGTAAGAAAATCCTTCAAAAACTTAGTGTACAGTGGCATATGTTGTAAGGCTTCCCCAAAGGGAATAGTAATTTCCAACTTTCTTGAAAATATCAAGGAAGCGAGCAAAGTATCGCTCCTTGTCTTTTTTTGATAGCACCAAAGGGTATGGTGCTTCCTTTCCTGAGTTGGGGACAACCTCTTTCTTTCTTTCTCTCACTAGCTCACTTTTAGTCTTTCTATCTTCACCCTTTTTTCTCTCTGCTCCTTCACTTTCTCTCTTTTTCTACTTCCTCGTTCTCACTTATTTCTTTTTCTCTCGCCTGTTCTTCCTCTTTCTCTTTCTCTTCCTCTGCTCCTAACTCTCCTTCATTGCTTTGACTCCCATCACCCACTAACACTCTCCTTTGGCTTCTAGTGACTATAGCTTTGCATTCCTCCTTGGGATTTTTTTTAGTATTTGCTCCAAAACTCCCTAAGTAATTTTCTGCTATTTGCTTGGCCAGCTGCCCCATTTGGATTTCCAGGTTCTTAGTTGTTGACTCAGTACTCTTGTGATTGGACATTGAGACCTACATAAACTAAGTTAAGGTGTCCTCTAGCTTGGTGGTTCGATCATACAGGTTTGGCCCTTGGTTAGGAGGTCGATTAGAAGACCCTCCTTGGTCCTTATTGAACTGATTTCCTGGATGTGATCTCCAGCCTTGTCCTTGATTCTGATTAAAGTTTCCTCCCTACTGGTATCCTAAAAAACCACCTATGTGAAATCCTTGTCTATTCTGGTTTTCCATATAATTAACTTTTTTAGCTAGATCATCTTGGGCCATACAACAACTAGATTCGTGAGCCCCTCCATATATACTACAACCACCAACTTGCATAACTGTTGAGTGAGTCGATTGAGCTACTTGCAGCTGTGTTGGCAGTTTGCTTAAGGTTTATATGAGTGACTCAAGCTGTTTAGCTAACAGCTTATTCTGAGCCAACAGTGCATCTTGTGATGAAAGCTCCAACAGACTTCTTTTTGTGGGGATATGCGTTTTGCCACACAAAACAGCATGGTCACTGGCTTCCATGTTCTCAATCAGCTCCATTGCTTCCTCCGAAGTCTTCAATTTTATCTTCCCTCCAGCTGAAGCATCCAATAATTGCTTAGATTGTGGCCTCAAACCGTCAATAAATATATTCAACTAAATTGGTTCAGTGAATCCATGAGTTGGCATCTTCTTGAGTAACCCACGGAAGCGCTCCAAAGCTTCACTTAAGGACTCATGGAGGAATTGATGGAATGAAGAAATTGCTGCTTTTCCTTCAGCTGTCTTGGATTCAGGGAAATATTTCTTTAGAAATTTCTCCACTACTTCTTCCCACGTCTTGAAACTATTTCCTTTGAAAGATTGTAGCCATCTCTTAGCTTCACCCGCTAAAGAGAATGAGAATAAATTTAGTCTGATAGCATCTTCAGGAACCCCTGCTATCTTGACAGTGTTACAAATCTCAACATATGTTTCTAGGTAAGCATAAAGGTCTTCATTTGGAAGGCCATGGAAAAGATTCCCTTGAATCAGCTAAATCAAGGAATGTGGATATGAGATATTTGTAGCTTGGACTTCCGACCGCGCTAAACTGGTGAAAAACTGCAGCACAGTGGAGTTGGAATAATCTTCAAGAGTTACCCTCTACGATTGATCATCTGCCGTGGTCTTAGCTTTGGATGCACCAACTTCGGTTCCTCTCAAATATGATAGAAATGATGAAGAAGATCCAAACAACAAAATTCTCTCGCCACTGGGGTTAGCTGTCCTTTCTTGTAGATCTTTTCTCTTCTTTTCTGCATTGTTCCTCCTATAAATAGCTTCAATCTCCAAATCCGATGGAGCTAAGTCCCCTGCTGGAGTTTTACCTCACATACAAGAAGCAAGCTACTACAGAGCAATTAACCAAGTCAAGAGATTAAATTGAATTGAAAATATTTACAATAAACAATCAATGAATAAAGAATAAATGTTTCCAAACTATATTATACAATCTAAGTAGAAAGAAATTCCCCAGCAACGACGCCAAAAATTTGTTAACCTATTGGCAAGTATACCAATTTATACAAGTAGTATTTAAAACGGTAAGTCTGAGTATTGTGGTCACAGGGAATTTGTTGTACATAGATGTTGTATATTCAGTATGTAAACATTTTTAGCTTGGTATTAAAGATAAAGAACTCATTAATGGTTTGATTTTCTGTAATTAATTATGCTACTTAAATAAAGGATGAAATGAACACAAAGTTGTAAAATGGGATAAATATCAAAGTAAAAGCATTGGGGAGTCTTCTACTGAACTTCCTCTTTCCGTACTAAAAGGTTTTTCTCTATTTAGCATTACTCTAGCGTTCTTGCACCACCGATTTACTCAAGCCATGATTCCTCACATGAATGAGCCTAACTCTCTTAGTTTTTGTTCTTGATTCCTCAACAAACTCGTTCTAAGGGAGTTGCAATACACATATGGTACAAAATATACTAGATTACTACATTTTATTCCTAGATAAACAGACCTCTAGCTGCTCTACCAAGTCCTAAGGATTCCAAGCATTTTCCAACACTCAAAACCTAAATAAACATACAAATGGATTATCAAGCCACAAGCATGTAAAATAAACACAGATAGAAGCAAAGAACACTAGAAATAACATTAAATAGATAATTAGAAGTTTACATTAAGAGTGCTCAGTAGAATAACTCCCCAACAATGAAGTTTCTAGCCCTCCATTAACAAGGAGGACTTAATACAAAGAGGAAAATAGTGTTTTAATGAAAGAAAATGGTAAAGGGATCAAGAAAACGTCTTCTCTCCAGCCTAGGTTACTTCTTCCTTCTATTTCACGTAGTGTTCCCTTCACTTCCCTCTAACTCAGTGTTTTAAAGGCTCTTAGGCTTCTCAGCATATGAAGGCACGCTCAGCGAGCATGTCTCGCTGAGTGAGAGTAAGTGGATATGCGCTAAGCGGGCCTGGACATGCTAAGTGCGAGAAGAGACAACGTCCTCTTTAGCTCAACATCTTCTAGGGTTTTGCATTTGCTCAGCGAGCTGGCTGCCTCACTAAGTGAATGAGCCTCGCTTAGCCAATCTGGCTCACTAAGCGAGTCTTTCAGCAGCATTTCAACACCTTTTCTTCTTTAGCCTAAAAACCAAGTTAAATTCAACATTAGTCAACAAAAAATGGAGTCTCTACTTTATGAATTCATACAAGAACAAAATATTAACAATTCTCACAAAAGAAATCGTAAATTAGAGGCACATTGCTACTTTTTCACTTATTTCTAATGTAGTTAAAGCTTATGAATAGCAATTAACACTAGGTCATCTAGGTCCCCATAAGGAACCAACTCAACTTTGTCCCTCACTTCCATATTAAGTCCACTAAGGAACCTAGCAATGCTTGTTCTTTCCTCCTCCCTAAGCCCAACTCTCAAAAGGAGTAGTTCCATTTGTTGCCTATACTCTTCAACACTCCTACTCCCCTGTCTAAGCCTTTGGAGCTTGTCCATAAGCCCCATTTCATAGTAGGAGGGGATGTGCCTCTTCCTAAGGGCACTTTTCAAGTCAATCCAATACTCTACTAGAGGATTCCCATGAATCCTTCTTTCCCTAACTAGGGAAGTCCACCAATAGAGGGCATACCCTTGGAAGATAAGGGTAACCAAAGGAACCTTCCTTTCCTCACTTGTATGAAGGCAAGCAAAGAGTTGCTCAACCTTCATTTCCCAATCTAAATAATGTAGAAGCAAGCTTCATGATGATGAATCAAGTATGAGTCAAGTAGTTTTGAAGATCAAGATTGATTTCAAGATTCAAGAAAAGACATAAAAAAGAATCAAGATTCAAGAGAAGATGAATTCAAGATTCAAGAAAAGAAATCAAGAAGCAACAAGTCAAAACTTCACAAGGGAAGTATTGAAAATGATTTTTCAAAAACCAAACATAGCACAATTTTGTTTTACAAAAGAGTTTTCTCAAATTTTTCTAAGTTACTAGAGTATTTACTCTCTGGTAATCGATTACCAGTTTCTTGTAATCGATTACCAGTGATAGAATTTGATTTCAAAAAGCTTTGAACTGAATTTGCAACGTTCCAAATATTTTTTAAATGATGTAATCGATTACAATATTTTGGTAATCGATTACCAGTGTATCTGAACGTTGAAATTCAAATTCAATTGTGAAGAGTCACATCTTTTCATAAAATGCATTGTGTAATCGATTACATGATTATGGTAATCGATTACCAGTGACAAGTTTTGAATAAAAGGTCAAGAGATGTAACTCTTCCAATGGTTTTCTCAAGATTTTCTCAAGGTTATAACTCTTCCAATGGTTTTCTTGACTAGACATGAAGAGTCTATAAAAGCAAGACCTTGACTTGCATTCATATAACTTTTAGAACTTATTTGAACAACTTTTGAGCAATCTTGAAACCTTTCCTACTCATCTTTCTTCTTCTTCTTCCTTTGCCAAAAATCTTTCTAAGTTTTTCTGTTTTCCAAACCTTGTTCTTCTACAAGTGAAAAATTCTGCAGAAAAACAAAAGTCTACTATGTCTTTTCATTCTCTTTTCCCTTTGCCAAAAAGAATTCAACAAAGACTAATCGCCTGAATTCTTTTTGTGTCTCTCTTATCCCTTTTCCAAAAGAACGAAGGACTAACCGCCTGAATTCTTTTGTGTCTCCCTTCTCCCTTTTCAAGAGAATTCAAAAGGACAATATCTGAGAATTCTTTTGATTCTTCCCTTCCCCTTAAACAAAAGATTTCAAAGGACTAACCACCTGAGATATCTTTTGTTTCCCCTTACAAAGATTCAAAGGACTAATCGCCTGAGAATTCTTTGTCTTAACACATCGGAGGGTACATCCTTTGTGGTACAAGTATAGGGTACATCTACTTGGGTTGTTGTGACTGAGAACAAGAGAGGGTACATCTCTTGTGAATCAGTTCAAGTGGAGGGTACATCCACTTGGTTGTTCAAAGAGAACAAGGGAGGGTACATCCCTTGTGGATCTTTGCTTGTAAAGGATTTTACAAGGTTGAAAAGAAATCTCAAGAACCGGTGGTTGCTTGGGAACTGGATGTAGGCACAGGTTGTTGCTGAACCAGTATAAATTCTTGTGTTTGTCTTCTTCTTCCTTACACTCTTTAATTTCTGCTGTGCACTTTAATTATCACTTTTACTTTTGGTTAAGTTTCTTTTTCTATTCTTTACTTTCTTAACTTAGTAGTAAAAGCCTAATTAAATCTAGTAACATTAAGAAGGATAGTTTTTTAATTAGTCAAGGCACATTAAAAATTAATTCAACACCTCCTTCTTAATTATTCCGAGGCCACTTGATCCAACAAATAAGCCTCTACATTGTCCTTTCTATGGAAGTATGGGAGGTTAATGTTAGCGTCTTGAGGCTTTCTTTCCTTTTCCCTCATGTAGGAGTGAGGTCTAGAATGTGACCTATGCCTTCCTCCATAATAGCCACTAAGTTCTTCACTTAGGATCTTGAAAGAGTCATGACTACTATAGGAGGCATCTTTTTCTTTTCTTAACTCTTTCATTATTTTCATTCTTTCTTCCTCTCTTATTTGTTCTCTCTCATCTTGATTTATTTCTACCCTCTCTTTTCCTTTTTCTTTTCTTTCTAGTTTTTCTTTCCATAACTTGAGGGAACTCAACTCATCTAAGACTCTAGATAGAGGATCCTTATGACTAGTACCTTCACCATTAACACTAGATGAATGATGACTCATGTTGATTCCTACGTTGTGGTTCTTTCTTGTTGGAGGTTTGTAAAAGGTAAAAGCTAGGGTTCAAAAGAACTCAAGATAAGCGTGATAAACAAGAAGAAAGTATTATGTAATTACAAGATAAACTAGGTGTGACTAGTAAAGAAAATAAGCTATGAAAGTAAGCAAGAAATTAAATTGCAAGAAATGTAAACTAGGCGGATCCTAGGAGTGTTTGGATGACCACATTTAAGGTTCCCAACAAAACACTCATTATCCTAAGGGAAAATTGCCTAAAATTATTACACACAAATGGAAGTTTGGTAACCTATTGGAGGCTTCCAACACACTTCCAATGAAAGACCTTTTTTGTTACAAAACTTGAAAGCAATGAAGGTAAGTAAATTGCCAATTACAAAATTACAAAATGGTCCTCAATTTTGGTGGTTATTCTCTTGTTTGTGATTCACTCAATTTGGAGTGCTTCTAAATCCAATAGCTCTTAAGGTGGTTGGTTGCTTGCTTCTTGACTTAAATTCTTCAAGGGATGACACCAATCCTCTTTTCTAATTCCCTATGTGGCAACTCACAAACAAGGAAACAGAGAGACAAGCAATAACCAAAGGCAAAAAAAAATGAAATTAAATCTAAGCCAATATAGTTTTAACAAGACAAATTTTAAAGGATTATTCAACAATTAAAGCAATGAAAAGCACATAAAAGCAAGCTAGGACTCAAAGAGAAACCTAGAATGGCTCTAGAGTATAGTAGAAAAAATATATAAAAAAAACTCAAGAAACCTCTAGTTTTGGCACTTGTTTTCAAACTAATTTTCAATTGAAAATTCATAACTAAGATTGGTATAAAATTGACACTAATTATAGAACAATTTTTGAGCCAAACAACAAGCACGCTTCCCTTTCACTTTTTTTTCTAGACACTGATTTTCCTGCCAACGTGTATGATTTTCTTATTTTATTCATTTATCCAAATAAATTGGTTCTTTTTTTTCTAATTTTGTTCCAGATGTCTAGAAACTTCAGTAAAAATTTCAGCTCAAAATTCGTAGTGACCAATTCCCATTAATTTTTACAAGTTTGTATGTTCAAGCTACCAGCACCAGCGATTTCAACCTAGAAATCAAGAGTAGTGTTTATGTTGCTTAAGGCTTGGATAGTTACAATTTGTGTTTGCTTATGCTCAATTTTCTTGAATAACACAATTCAAGAGAGCTTAATACTTATTTTGATTCACAAATCCAGCCACAACTTAGCACCATAACTCAATTTCTTCATAGGCATCATATAGGAAACTTAGAAAACAAAAAAAGGTTCAACAACAAGACTACTTCTAGGAATTGATTTAGAACATGTGATGAACTAAATAACATACATGAATTAGACTCAAAATTCAAAAGATAGAGTAAGAATATCAAGAATACATGAGCAATGTATCTAGAATTCAATCAACAAAATCAAAATTCAACACAAACTTAGAACATAAAGTGACAATTATTATGACTAAATATGACTCTAAGACAACATGGATTAAGTGATTTACACTTAGATTTTTGTGTTTTTTTTTTCTAATCAATATTTTGGAAGAAAATTTAGATCTAAAGGTTCAGCATAAGAAGATTATGACTGAAAAATGATAGAAGCTAAAATTAACACAAAAACATGATTGAAGAGTAGATCTATAAAATTTGAACCATAGAAATGTAAGAACAAGTGTGGATCTAAGATTTAATCGGTTTATTTTTTTTAATCTACTCTAAACAGCACCAAACCATAAGACAATGGAGGATATACATGGAGAATAAGATGAAGAACAAGGAATTAAAGTGAATTGACCGAACAAAAACATAGAGGAAGCAAAAGAACATCACCTAGACGAAGATGCTCTTGATACCACATGACGTAGCTCCATGTGGAACTTGTAGGCCTTGAATCTTCTTCATCAATGGAGTCCTTTTCTTCTTGAAGATTAACGACAACAAAATGGAAGAAATATGATTGGAGATGCCACTTCAAGGAGAATATGAGTGAAGAACAAGCTCACCACCATAGGAAGCCATGGATAAGAGCTTGAAGGTAGGAGAAGATGAGTGGAGGGAGAAGGAGCACAAAATTTTATGCCTCAAATGAGGTCTGAACTTTGAAGTGTAATTTTCAAATGATCAAAGTTGAAAAATTAATGATTAGTGAATTTAGCTATGGTTCAACCCACTAATCTAAGATCAAGTCCAAGATTCTCCACTAAGTGTGTTTAGGTGTCATGAGGCAGGTAAAACATGAAGGACATGCACAAAATGTGACTATATGATGTGGTGATGCGGTGTAGCAAGCAAATGCTCACCTCCCCCTCTAAAATTTAATTGGATTGGGTTTCTCCCAATTCAACTAAATTTATTTTCCAACACACAAATCAAATATTCACTTAATGCATGTGAAATTACAAAACTACCCCTAATACAAAAACTAGTCTAGGTGCCCTAAAATACAAGGGCTTAAAAATCCTACATTTTTAGGGTACCCTACCTACATTATGAAGCCCTAAATACAAGGCCCAAAAATAATGAAACCTTAATCTAATATGTACAAAGATAAGTAACAAAGTTTTGAACATCAAAAGTCTTATCCAAACACATGAGAGCAACAAAGTTTTGAAAGCTCAATAGTTAAGCCTTTGGCCAATGAATCTACAAAATGTTTTCTTTCAACATCATATCACTATAAATTTAAAAAGTTATAAAGGCCAAAACACAATTCACATGCATCTAATTAAGTGCTCATGATAGCCCATCAACAAATGCTCTTATAATATTTGGCATTCAAGTAATGAGTTTCACAAAATAAGTGACTATGCAAACTCGAAGACAATTAGGAAATCCATTAAATTCCTACTTGGGTGACACAGACACCTAGCTTAAATAAAATGATACTCTAGATTAATATGACCACCAAATGACAATAATGAACATGCACTTAGATTATTGGTTCAAACATAATATTTATAAGTATCTCAATGTTGTGAAATTGTACTCAATAGAAGTACTATCATCACAAGCACCTTGACAATGTCGAGAATCTTACTCGATAGGAATATTATATTTACAATATACTTATAAATTTTGACCAATAAACATGTGAAGTTTTGGGTAAAAGAAATGCACAAGATAATTGCATGCCAAAAGGACTACTTGTGCAATTCCCAACAAAATGGCCTTGGCATCCACTAAAGATGCCTACTAAGATAAAATGAATTTTATGTATTTCAACACAATAGGGCAAGAATAAATAACAAAGTCCTTTTAGAGTATGTCATATGATCATTAAATGTGTACAAGAATATATGAAAATACAAAATTGATAAATCTGGAGACATAACACAAGGTTATAGACTCCCACTGATCCTTAATATACCAAAATAGGATTAGGGTTCTCATTAGAAGCCACTAATATCGAAATACTTTAATGATAGTGGGATCATAACATAATACTCAATGTAATCAAAACTCCCTATTTTCTCTTTCAAAGAAGTATGTATTAGAGATAAGTAGAGTATTGTAGGATTAATGAGAGAAGCACTGCTACAAAATATGGATTCAATGTTAGTCGTTTAACATTTGTCCTAGAAAAATCAATGTTAACCAAAAGTATGGTGATATTTTTGTAAATAAAGTGTTATTGCTAACATTGATTATTAAAAAACCGACATTACCCTTGACATCAAATGCTTTAAAACTGATGTTGTGTGTAACTTTACACGCACAACATTTTTCGTTTCCTAATTTTGCACAGAATAGCAGCATTTATTTCCCCTCCCTCAAAAACTTTCGTGACCCTCACCATCGCCTAACTTGCCGTCATTGTCATTTGAGTCGTCGTTGCCTCATCATTGTGGTCTTGTATTGTGGAACCCTCACTCTTGCTCTCGCACAAACTCTTTTTTCCTCTTTTCATTAACTTCCCAAACAAACAAATCCTTACAGTTATACACACCATTCATTCTCTAATGGCAAAAGCGAACAATCATCACCATCGGGCAACCTCTTCTTCCAGTGACATCTCACTCTATTTGGACGCCGACAACACTTTTGTTCCTACTGCTTCTTTCGCTAACTCCTTCCTCCTTCTTTCATTTCTTAGGATCGTGTGTTATTATTTTTATACTATATATTATATGATATGATATGATGATGCAATTGGATAAATGTGGAATAATTACTTTTTTTAGCTTTTGGAAATAATTAGGGTTTGAAATGTTTAATTTTAATCTCGCAACATTTCATAATAATAGAAATTAGGTTATTAGTTCTTTGTGTTGAGGTTATATATTCAAGGTTTCAAATTGTGGTTAGGCTTGCAGTGTTTCAGAGAGATACAAAGTGGTGTAGTATGCAATTTTAAACCTAGCTTATATTAATGGCAGGTGCATTTTAGAAAAATTTAAAACCATGATATTTTGGACACATTTTATGAGTCTTGATCACTCCCCGATGCAGTTTTGATATTTAAAACCATGTATTTATAGTGTGCCCCATGATGCAGTCTCAATATTTCTTTATTTTTTAAATCATTTTCATTCCCTCCTTTATAAGCATAGTTTTTTCAACTTCTCTACTTAAGTAAATTTTAATCCTATGTAATGCAACCTAATTGAGGCTGGTGTCTTTTGCAGGAAGATGGCCATAGGGTTAGGCTAGCTACGCATAAGAACTTTGAAGTTTTGTCATGAATGCAGGCTTGGAGTTTTACCCTTTGGGTGGAGATTCCAAAGTTCTCGCTAGTTGTAAGTGTTTCTTGTCTTATCCAAAACATGATCATTCTTGTATGTTGACTTTTATAACGATAGTTTCATGCAAGCTATTTGATGTGAAGTACAGATATTATAACTTTCCACGTGACTATATGGTCTCTAATTGAATGTGTAGAGCTAACACGTGCATTTTGGTAGATGGTATATAACTATGGCTTCAAACTTTTGTTTTTAAACTCAGAACTTTGGAGTGTAGTTAATAAAGGCTTTGGTCATTATTTCCTATGAAACCCAAAAAAAAAAGGTTTTGGTCAACATATAAACTTTGTTCTTATCCCTTGTTTGCGGATTATTGAGCTTGAGGTGTTAATAAACGGTCGATATTTAAATGCTTAGCATGAAGTTATATAACATAATTTAATACATGTAACAAGCAAAAATGATGATGTCATTTAACTTTATTTACTTTGCAGGATAATCAAGTGGAGGCACCTGAAGAAAAAGCAAATAAGATAAAATCTTTCTTCATTTATGCAGTGGGCAACTGGGACGCTGAATTTTATGCCAAGGTCAATAATGATGTCTATGTTAATCTTGGTATCTGGCCCTTAATTTTGTCTGGCACAATAAAATATAATGCATCATTGCATCTCCATCTCTAGTATATATATACACAAGGTTTTCTACAAGCAAAAGGCTGTTTTTAAGAATTAGAAAAATCATACATAAAATTCCGTACTTTGCACTATAGCTCTAGAGGGACTGGGGAGAGCATACCATTCATGAAAAACAAACAAGAGAAACTATTGGTACCGATAAAAATCATACACAAAAAACTATTCTTTAAAGATTGAAAATAATAAAAAATGCACATAAAAGTGTTCTTTAAAAACTTATCCAAGGACACCTATAAAAATACTTTGTCAAAATCATGGTATTTGATCCATAAATTGTTTTTCTCTCTCCATCTTCTTGGACTTTCTTTATTGACATTCACATTCATGCTTGTTTGATTTAGATACTTTCGACATGCTTCAGGTGAGGTGTATGTCATTTCAAAAGCATTGGCTCAGTTTATTTCAATAAACAAGTATACTTTTCCTTTTTCACTATTAGAAAATATGCTTTCTACATCGGTTATTTATGACTTTCAACATCGGTTTTTCAACCGATGTTGAAAGTACCGACGTTGATAGTATTATCGTTAACATCGGTTTTTCAAAAAATGATGTTAACGTAAAATTACCAACATCGGTTATATAAATAACCGATGTTGCTAATATGAATTACACCCAGAAAATGTATATTAATGTTGAAAGTTAACATCAGTTTTTACAAAAAAAACCGATGTTAATGAATGTGTTACTGTTGACAGTTAACATCAGTTTTCTGTAAAAAAACGATATTAACGAATGTGTTACTATTGACAATTAACATCGGTTTTTTAAAAAAACCTATGTTAACCCACGTTAACATCGATTTTTATAAACAACCGATGTTAACGAATGTGTTATTATTGACAGTAAAACCGATGTTAACGGATGTGTTACTATTGATAGTTAACATCGGTTTTTCAAAAAACCGAGGTTAACGGATGTGTTACTATTGATAGTTAACATCAGTTTTTTCAAAAAACTGATGTTAACCCATGTTAACATCAGTTTTTATAAAAAACCGATGTTAACTGTCAATATCAACACATTCGTTAACATCGGTTTTTTGAAAAAAATGATGTTAACTGTCAATAATAACACATTCGTTAACATCGATTTTCTGTAAAAAAACCGATGTTAACCCACGTTAACATCGGTTTTTTTTATAAAAAACCGATGTTGTTTTCAGGAATTTTTTTATATAATGTCTCTGTTTTTACAAAAAAAATGAAAATTTAACCTGTAAATTTAAAGTCAGACCACACAGCACACAACATATATCATTTGCATTCAGTTTTCAAATAGATTTTAGCAAAAAACTAGCTATCAACAAAGGTTGTTCAATGTTAAGATGAAACAACAATTGTAAAAAATGTAATGCAAAGTACGTAAACTAATTAATTAACCTAAAGTTACATAGTTGTCTAACATCCTATGTTTGATTTCTAACTTTTAGATAATACTGTGCCCACCGTATGCGAAGTGCCTTGAATCTCTCTGCTTCCAATGGTCTAACTTCATTAAAATACTGCATGATCAAATAAAAAAATAAATTAATAATGTAATAACAATTATAAAAAAAACCAAATTTGTTTGTAATAAACAATTACCGTCTCCCAATTATTCCTGAAAGATCCTAAGATTATCGTGGGCATCCAGTGCATCACGTAGTAGCCACATTCAGTGATTCCTTTTTGTCTATTACACTAAATACATAATGAAATTTGGATATTAATTAAACGTTAACTACAATTAGTGTACACACACATAAAATATATATAAGTAGAACTTTTATTTAAATCACGTACCTTAACAACAATCCACCTAGCAGCAGCCTTGGATTTCGGTTGTGGAGTATCATCAAGTCCTTTCAAAGCACTAGTGTTGAATATGAGGAACATTAAAATATTGATGTTGTTGAGTTATGCCAATGAAAATGTATTGAAAACAATACTGACCTGTTAATTATTCCCTAAAGGTAGTTGTCTAGCCTGTTATGTAAAGAACAAAACCAGACAACTAGGTTTTCCTTAGGCAGAATGACGACCATTTGCCAGTGTCCGCTACAGTAGAGACGAATATGGGTTATTGTAGTAGTATAGATTATTTAAATTCAATTATTGTGTTTGACTTACCCATTCAGATAGGCTCCAAGGTAAGCATCTCGTTTTGAACTCTGTATCCAACTCTTGATGTAACTTTCGGATTCAAATTGTGATTGCCCAGATCTCTGAATGGACTGTGGCTCGAGGAATCCATACACATCAGAATTCCCCGCTCGCACACTTGTCTCAGTCAGATGGTTGTGTTGTTAAGTCAAAGTTAATTATGTATGAATTTAAAACAATTACTTTGGTAATTAATAGTAATCTAAAATGACTTACAAAATCCACAACTGTATAACAGATATGCTGAGACATTGACCACCGTGTGCAATTTCAGAGAGATCTTCGTGCTTTATATACAATGGGAAGTTTTGATTAAACACCCCGAATATGGTAGCATCCCACATAACCTGGAGCGGCTTCAAAAATAGTTGTGGGATGGTCAATGTCATCAGGTACAGGGGATCATCGACCTCTTCATCTGGGCTTTCTGGAGGTTTTGCTGGAGACACAGCTGCCTGTTGATAAAACATAGTTAATTAGCAAGTTTTGATTACAGTGAACAAATTAATTGAAAAAAATAAACATATAATCAGAGTAAAATACCTGTTCTGATAAACGCTTCACAAGATGTGTTGGCCAAGCAAGGAAGGTGTTAAGTGCCTGCCCCACTAAGGTAACCTCGTTAGTGGGTACAGGAACGAGAGCCTCTGCATCTTTAATCTCCTCAACACCAACCTTGACTTGGCCATGCAACAAAGGGATGTTGTGAACTGTTGTGGCTCCCACATAAAGTCTTCCTAGGGCAACCAGGCGGGAAGGATTTTCTTCAATATATAGCCCGCATTTGTCTGAGTCACCCATCCCTGGATCGTTCCCTGAGGGTGCAACACAACTCTCCTTTGTGCTGACACGAGGACCTAAGGGACCAACCTCTGGCTCTGGAGGTAGTGCAAGGCCCTGTGATTGCATCTGAGACTGAAACTGGGACTGCATCTGGCTGAAGGATTCCATCATCTTTCGAGTCACTTTTTCTGTGATTGACTCCTTCAGTTGGTCTCTGATTTGTTGGGTCAGTTGTTCTAGGTCTTCAGGAGGCATGGAGGAAGAACTGCGAGATGTTCGTGAAGTCGATCCAAAGTATTGCTTTATGGTGACACCGGCTCCAACAGCACGAACACGGCCAGGGTGTTCTGGTCGCCCAATGGCAGCAGTCAGGATATCCTGACGTCCATGGGGGACGAACGATCCTTGTGACGCCTGCTCATCCAAAGAATCCTATACCGAACACATATTTGTCCAAGGAATTCAGAAAATACACAAAGATAATTACAATTATTAATTAAAAATGACTTACAATCCTGTCAGTTATTTCCTTTGCTGCCTCAGACGTCATCTGTCCAGTTTTCTTCGTGCGGACCATCTTCCATTTCACGTGGCGTCTGATGGTAGATGGAGGATCAATGATGCCCTCAGTGCTTCCAGACTGGGCAGCTTCTTCCAGTCTTTTCTTTGTCTTCTTAGCCATGAGCTTTTCTTCTAAATATTCATAAACCCCACGAGACAATACGTGGGGGGCAGTGTTTTGCTTCTGGGAGGCCTGTGCCTTTTTCCGCACATCCTGCAAAAGTTGAACATTAATGAAAATGATTATTTCAATAAATTATAAGAAGTGATTTTGTTGTGGAAAACAACTAAAATGACAAAGTACATACCTCCCATGAGGGGTCTCTGCGGGTCTGACAAAACTGGGTCCATTTATCCTTGCTAATGCCATATTTTTCACAGATAATGTCGTCCGCACCGTCCTTGTTGGCTGCAAGTGCCCATTTCCTAGTTAAGTCAGATTTAAACTGCCTCCAACGCTCGCCGACAATCTGAAGAATTTTCTTCTTTGTCCTACTGTCAGAAGCTTCAGGGATTTCAAATTCCGCCTGACAAACAATAAATTAGGTTTTATTGTAAGTAAATAACAAATTTAGACTATTAAAGAAAATCAACAAAGAAAACTCAAATACCTGAATATCCTCCCATATCAAATCCTTCTGAGCAGTAGGGACTTCCTTCCAGGTGTCATATGTCACGTCGACCTTATCACGAGCGACAATCCCCAAATATGTTCTTAATTTCTTCTTGTGTGGACCGTCGGCCTTGCCGATAGCAGGATCAACGTTGACCACAGGTCTTTCTGCCCCAGGTGGTCTAGTGGCCAATGATCGTAGCCGTGTCGCTTTGCGTGTCCGCTTCAATGTAGATGGAGACGCTGATGCGTCTACAAGAGGAGGAGGAAGAGGAGGAGGAGGCAAGGCAGGTGGAGTAGCCATGGTCCTTTAAAGAGAAAAAGTTGAGTTAGTTAATATTATAAAAAAACACTGTATGAGTTATGTAAATGAATGTATCGAAATGAAATATTATATTAGAAAATTACGTTAGACGATGTTAATTAATTCTCCTTCATCATGATCATTACGATTAGCATGAACGTCGTCAGCTTCTTCTTCTCCAACGCTGTTAGAAGTTATTTGTGTAGACAAAGGACTAACATAAGTGTCCATGTATGAATCATCATCTTCCACATTAACACCAATTGTTTTCCCGTGTAGAACCACAGACCACCTTTCATCACAAGGGTCTTACACATAAAATACTTGCTTAGCTTGTTCTGCCATGATGAAAGGGTCATTTTGGTAAGCTAGTTTTTTCAGGTCTACCAACGTAAATCCTATATCATCAATCCGCACACCGGTGTTGCTGTCAACCCACTTACATTTGAAAACACAAACAGTAAATTTGACATAGTTAAGCTCCCATATTTCATCAATTAAGCCAAAGTAAGGGATTGAAGCTACACAGGGATTGTCATCATGTACAGTTGCAAAGTGTTGAGATTCAGACCTTAGGGTGACCCCGCTGTTTTGCATTGTACTTTTGTCGTCTTCTGCTTTTGTGTAAAAGGAATACTTGTTTATGTCGTATCCTTGCCAAGTTATAACATTTCTTTTAGGCCCATGAGCTAGCTTTCTTAATGTTTCAGAAGCATTTTCGTCAGCAAAGATTGTATCTTTAAACCAATCAGAGAAAGTCTTGTTATGATTTTTCAAGACCCAGTTCTTTGACATTTTTGGATTATTTTGTTTGACTAAACATTCATGCTGAACTATGTATGGCAAAACTTCATTACTGTTGTTCAACACATACAAGTGAGCTTGTAACAAATCTTCTACACTTGGAGTGATAACATGCAGTCCTCTTGAACCCTTACCGCCCACTCTGTCGTCATGGCGAGACTCAGGAAGGCCAACAGGTTTATCTTTTCAATGTACTCTGAACAAAATTCAACGGCTTCTTCTGCAATGTACCTTTCAACAATAGATGCTTCTGGACGATGTAAATTCTTGGTATACCCTTTTAAGATCTTCATGTAGCGCTCAACCAGGTACATCCAGCGCAGATAAACAGGACCGCAACATTTGATTTCTCTGACCAGGTGAACAATTAAGTGGACCATGATGTCAAAGAAAGCAAGAGGAAAATACATCTCTAACTGGCACAGTATAATTACAGCCTCGTTTTCCAGGTCATCAAACTTAACCGGATCAATGACTTTGCTACATATGGCATTGAAGAAAAAGCACAGGCGAGTTATGGCTAACCTGACTTTGTTAGGCAAAATGTCTCGTATGGCCACGGCTAACAATTGTTGCATCAACACGTGACAATCATGAGACTTTAACCCCACCAGCTTAAGCTCCTTGAACTGCACAAGGCTCTTAATATTTGAAGAGTATCCTTGTGGGACTTTAACCCGGCGCAGACACTGGCACAAACTGATCTTCTCCTTTCTGGATAAAGTATGACAAGCTGGAGGCAAATATATTTTTTTACCATCAGACCTTGGATGCAACTGCGATCGTATGCCCATGTCAGCTAGATCTTGACGGGTATTTAGACCATCTTTCGTCTTGCCCTGAATATTAAGGAGTGTCCCAATGACACTGTCACATACATTTTTCTCTACATGCATAACATCAATACAATGTCTAACATCTAGATCAGACCAGTACGGAAGATCAAAGAAAATGGACCTCTTCTTCCATATGCAACTCTTACTTTTATCCTTCTTTTGGGTCTTTCCAAATACAGTATTAAGGTGTTCAACCCGCTGGAAGACCTGCTCACCAGTTAACGGTGTCCACGCAATTTCGTGCTCTTGACTTCCATTAAAAGCATTTTTCAATCTTCTGTAAGGGTGATGAGCTTTTAGAAAACGGTGATGTCTAGTGTACACTTTTTTTCTACCATGTTTCAGTTGTATGTAGCTTGTGTCTTCTTCATAGATGGGGCATGCATGATGACCCTTAACACTGTAACCGCTAAGATTCCCATATGCTGGAAAGTCATTAATGGTACAAAAAAGCATTGCACGCATTTGAAAAGTCTCCTTGCGAAACCCATCAAACACTAAAACCCCCTCATCCCACAACTTTCTCAGGTCTTCAATCAACGGACTTAGATAAACATCAATGTCATTTCCTGGTTGTCTTGGGCCCGATATCATCATAGACAACATCATGTATTTTCGCTTCATGCACAACCAAGGCAGAAAATTGTAAATTACTAGTAGAACTGGTCATGAACTGTGTTGAGTGCTTAAATTGCCATATGGATTCATTCCATCACTGGCTAGTCCAAGTCTAAGATTTCTTGCCTCTTTTCCGAAATCCGGATACAAACTATCAATCTTTTTCCACTGAGAGCAATCAGCTGAATGACGGACCATTCCATCAGATTTTCTCCCATTTGCATGCCAGGTAAGAACTTTTGCGTCGTCCTCATTAGCAAATAAACGCTTAAACCTTGGAATGATGGGAAGATACCACAACACCTTCGCTGGAGGGCCCTTCTTTGAGTTTTCATCAGAATTGCAGTCCTCATCATCCTTCACCTTGTACCGTGACACCCCACACCTAGGGCATTTAGACATTTCTTCAAATTCATGTCTGTACAGTATGCAATCATTAGGGTAAGCATGAATCTTCTGATACTCCATACCCATCGGACACAATATCTTCTTTGCCTGATAGTAACTTTTAGGCAATGTGTTATCATGTGGAAGTAGATCGTGCACTATTTGAAGCAATGAAGTAAAGCTTTTGTCACTCCATCCATATATGGCCTTGACATTAACCAGACTTAACACCGCCAACAATAGCGTCAAGGAATTGTTTCACCCCGGATACAAAGGCTTCTTTGAGTCACCCTGCAATCTTTCATACACAGGGGCATGTGCTTGCTGGAAAGACTCTTGTCCAAGGTCACGAATCATATCCTCCAAGCGATCTCCCATTTCTACGTCAAACGGTTCGGATTGTTGCCCACTCTGCATGTCTGTCATTTCACCATGCCATATCCACGTCGTATAATTTCTCTTAATTCCATCACACAACAGATGCTCTCGTATGTCATCCAGTATTTGTCATCTTCCGTTCAAACAATTGATGCAAGGACAATAATATTTTCCATCTTCATCCAGTTGACCTCTTTGTGAAGCAAATTGTAAGAATTGCTCGACGCCTTCCTCATATTCTGGGCTGATGCGACTTTCATTCATCCAACTTCGATCCATCTTAGTAATAACTCGGTCATATTCTCAAAGTTATTCGATGCATGAAAATCTCACTTTTTTATCAAAGGTGTGGCCCTATCCCATTCGGGAAGACCGTCTTTTATGGTAGCTTCATACATCAGGGTTAATTCTATTTTGTTAAATTTGACAAAATTTTGGCAGCATTTCGCATTGGTCTCGAAGTACACGACATGAAATCGGTGAAATTAATTTCCCGATAATCAAGTATGCACTCAGAGAACAACTAGAAATGCATTACCAAAATTTCATCAAATTAAACAAAATAATTTTAACCTTAACACATGAATCTACCATAAAAATATCAGTCTCCCCAAACTGTCCAAACGGACAATTCAAGATTGAATACAATGATTAATGCAAACTGTCCGCAAGAATCATTGCATCCAATCTCAAACGGGAATCTAAGGTTCACTCATCATGAACACAATTTGTATAGCATATATCAATTGTCATTAATGGCAGTGAACACGTAATAAAAATATTCATTGGTAACAAACATTTGTACCTGTGATGATGAGCAGCACGGTCCAAAATGAAAGCAAGAATCAAAGAAATAACTGAATGAACACCTACATAAGACAATTTTGTGTATGATAAAAAAAAAGAGTAAGATTAAGTATAACAAGCGCTCAGAAGATACGAGAACAATTTATTTTAAATTATATCAAAAAAATGTCTTACTTCTTTCTCTTTCCGGATATATATATATATATATATATATATATATATATATATATATATATATATATATACACACACACACACACACACAACTTCTATTACCTCTCAGAAGATCACAGAACTGCACTGTGGACAGGCCCAGTCACAAGGTCCCCCACTTTCTTTATGGCTTCAAACGTTGTGCCATCCACTAGTTCCCTGTCATTGAATCAGAGACTTGTGTGTTAATTACTATCTACAACTACTCTCAGCAACTCTTTAATAAAGAAGGGTATTCGATCGTAAGTACTAAATTAGTCCAGATAAAATATTTACTGCATATGAGTCAAGTCGTGTTATTGCATGTCTCATTAGAAAATGACATGACATGAGTTTAATTTAATTATAACGAGAAGTGTTAAAAACCTATATATTTTTTTAAAGCATTTTTTTAATCAAATTTTTTATAACGAGTTAAACCTTATTGAAAATATAAACTGTTTTGCTCTGTCTCCGTGTGACACAATTTTCATTATTCATATAACCAAACTCATCCAATAATAGTAGTACACTCGATTGAAACATAAATAACAAAAGGGTAGTAATAGGAATTCAGAATACTATTAAGTTATAAGATGAATCTCACAAAATTAATAAAATAATAAGATATGAGAAAAGTGTGTTGGTCTGGTTTTGGTGTGCGAATCCAATCCTAGGAAACTTCCACGAAGGAGAAGAGAGAAGACAAGGTAGCTTAAATAAGGTTTGAACTTAATAGGATGGGTGTACCCGCCACAACTGCATATTTAAGAGAAAGAACCGTGCTATATATACCTTGTCTTGGTTCTTAATGCTATATCTTTAGGGTAATGGCTAAATAATTAATAAATATAATTTTTTTAATGGGTAGTAAACAAGTAATTTTATTGTCAGCTTGTGAGAACAGAATAATAAAAACAAAAAAAGTACGTCAACTTTAGTTGAGTTGTTAGTCTTCAATCTTAATTACGCACGACTCTTCTCATCTTCCAAGTTCCAACTACCTGTGCAATGCATGCCGTCAATGCTCAGAATAAATCATAATCTGCTATTTTTGTATTACCCTCTCTCCTTAGTATTTTTGCAAAAGTAAAGTGTATTATAAGTCCCCTTAGTAGCATATTGATTCAATCTTGTCCAACATTATCAAGATACGCTAAATCAATCCCATTGATATATTGATTAAATTTCTTTTTAAGAGTGGATATTGTTATCACAAGCTTCAGAACTTTACTACTGCTATTTTTTTTTTCGATCGCTAAACAAATATATTTATTAATAAAAGGGCACGAGAAATTCATACACCATAATTTCAGTGTGCGCACGCACACCATAAACATAAAATGATGAGTGTACGTTTTAATTATCAAGCAAATTATAATATAATAGTAAGTACGTAATATATTACCACTCAATGAGAAAAACCAAATTACTTACAATTGCTTTTATTTTTTAGGTGAACCTTATAATTGTTACATCTAGACGATTAAAACGTAAACACAATCATATATATATGTAACATCCCAAAATATATATTTTATAGGTCTGAAAGTTCTTTATGATATAAACTATATATATTTATAACATTTTATATTTATTTAATCTTTTTATTATTACTTCGATGATTAATGTTATAAATATTTTAAATACATATATATATAAATGATTAAATTAATTATACCCATAATATTATTTAAAATTTACAAATTTTAATATAAATAATTAAGATAATAAATAGTCAAACATTAAGAATTAAATTAATATTTAATTATATTTATATAATACTGAGTAACTTACAAATATCCAAATCGAACCAACATCCATATAGCTTAATGGGTCACATCTAGCATTACTGAGTAATAAGCATCAACTAGCTTAATGCGTCACATCAAACTAATAAAGAAAAAGGATTTGATGGAGATGAAGTACGGAGACTACTCCATTATATAATGTGCAAGGTGTAATTGTATATGAGGAAGAGACACAAACAAGACTACAAGCCACCTACTTTTCATTTCACTTTTCATACATTCTCCATGCTTTTCTATGTTAAGTAAACTTTATTAAACTATGAAAGAAACTTAAAATATATCTTGTTTTATTAGTTTTAATAATTTTAATAAACATTTTAAAATATATTATTTATTAATTTGTTAGTTTTTATTAATACAAATAATTGAATATGCGATTTTTCTTTCTTAATCACGCATAACTGAACCAATTTTATATCTCTAAAACAATAAAGATGGTGGGTATATCCAGGTTGAGTTGTGATTTGTCCAAAATGATAAGTTGATAGCTCCAAACTCTATAGTTATCCACTTAGGCAGGCTGGTGACTTACCCAAACACAAAGTAATTGGATTTATTCATTTGAACTAAGCGAAATCAGACTGCACGAACAATGGTAAGTACCTACAAAAACATTTATGATGTTTAAGTCAATAAGAACTCCATGCAAAAGCTAAAAGTTATAAACGCATATCTATCCTTTTCTTTAGATACCAAAGCACATATCGATCTTACTGACATTAAATCACAAAAAAATATTATATTAATAAACATCACAACGCATAAACAGTGCATGATTACTATAAACAGTGCATGATTACATTTATGATGATAATCGAGCATTTTTCAATCTCCATGCTTTTAGGCCTCTTTTACTTGCAACCATCCCCTAGTTTCCTTCATCCTCTAAAAACCAACTATCTCATTAAAAAAAAAATGAAACATCCAAATCAAAAAGCAATTGTTCATGCTTCTTGGTTCCTTTTGGAAGCAAATTAAAACAACTTTCCAAGCATCAGCTTAACCAGTTTTTTGCATATTTTTCTCTATAAAAACTCTCATCCTAAGCCACCTCTTACAAACACCTCTCTCTCCATCTCTTTCCCCCAACTTGCAGTGTGTAAATTTAAATTATATATTCGCATCATTTCATGGGTACTAAACAAGTTTGTTGGGCCATCATTGTAGTATGGCTTACATTGCTTGAAGGAAATACAATGCTTGTTAAGGGTGATTTTAATTACAAGGAGGCTCTGACCAAGTCCCTTATCTTCCTAGAGGCACAACGTTCAATGAGGCACAATGTACAAGGAAATACAGTGCTAATACAAGGAAGCTCCCTTCAAATAATAGGGTGCCTTGGAGAGGAGACTCAACACTCGATGATGGCAAACTCGCTAATGTACATATCTTTCTATCTCTTAAAAACACATATATACACAAATTAACTTGCAAAGAGAATGATAGAATAATTTATATATAGGTGGACCTTGTTGGGGGATACTATGATGCAGGGGACAATGTGAAATATGGGCTCCCCATGGCTTTCACTGTTACTACGCTAGCATGGGGAGCCATTTTTTACAAGTCAGAATTTAAAGCTGCAAATGAGTTAGATAATATTCAAGATGCCATTCTTAAAGCTAGTTCTCGACACAAAAGATGATCACCATTGTTGGGCTCCACCAGAAAATATGAAGACAAAGAAAAGTGTTAAGATGATTACCAGTGACACTCCCGGGACTGAGATCGCGGCTGAAACTGCAGCAGCAATGAGATCGCAGTTGCAAGTAAAAGAGGCCTAAAAAATTCTTTCAAGTTATTAACCTAAAAGTTTACAATAACAAAATGAAACTAAACCCTAGCCCATGGAGAAGAATTAATCTGCTTGAAGGAAGAGAAAGAGGCATTATAGTACCTGGAGCGAGCGAGGGAGAGTGAGTGAGTGAGCGGCGACGAGGGAGTGTGAGTGAATGAGTTCTTAACTTTGTTTACACCATAAACTTTGTTTGCACTATTACGCTTCTTTTTTAAGGAATTACGCTTCTTTTTGGAGATCTTTTTTTAACACGATTATGGCAATATCCTATTTCAAAATTAACAAATTAATACATATTTCATCGGTTTATTTTTATATATTTATATTCATTTATTTATTACTAAAAAGACTAAACCAATGACAGTTGTATGCACAAAATATTAAAACATTTTTTATTCATATAAAAAAGTACATTCAACAAATATGCAGCACGCAGTAAGAGGAATCCATTTACCGTTACAAAAATCAAGTTAGAAATTTTTAAAAACATCAAATATCATTTCACAAATAACTACTAGTACAAAATAAAATATCATTTGACAAGATTTCACAATTTACACATTTCAATCAATTATGAACCATTTTTTTTAATGATTATCTTTATTAGATCCTTTAACAATATATTTTTATCCATATAAAATTTGAATTTAAGAAATAGAAAAGAAATTATAAAAAAAAGAGTTAAAGAAAAGAAAAGTAAGAAAGAAAGAAAAAGAAAAAAAAAAGATTAGGAGAAGCGTGAAGGCAGGTAGAAGAAGAGAGGTATTTTTTTAATTAATATAAAATAATTTAATATAATTATTTATTTATTTTTGCTTTCTTTTACGTTCATTCAAACAAGTAATATTAATATTTCCACTTATTTTTCTTTTTTTCTATTTGCCTAAACAACACTTTTTTCGACTATATTTATCTTTAATTTTTATTTGTTTTCTTTCATTCGTTTTAATTTTTTTTTCTCTTTATTAATCTAAACAATTGGTAAACCACATTTGCACATTAAAATCTATGTTGTAAAAATTAAATTAGAATGCTCTTAATTTTCCTTTTCTTAAAAAAAATTGTCCTCACCAAAGTCATGAAATCCCTTGCAACCTCATTTTTTTTTTGTTTAATTCCAATTTGAAGTCGTGAGTTTATCCATGATTTATTTCTTTCTTTTTCGCATTTTTCTTACCTTTTATTAGTAAATAAATATTTTATCCTTAATATTAAAATAATCATATTAAATAAATTAAATAATTTTTTATTTTAATAATACTTATTTCAAAAAAGAAAGAAATCCCTACATATTCTACGACCTCTATTTCAAACATATTAAAAAAAAAACTAAAAAGTCACCGGCCCAACCACTTCTAAAAAAATCAGATTTCATAATAAAGTCAAAGAAATTTGGACCAACAATGTTTTTTTTTCATCTACAATATCCAAATCCAAAATCTTGCTTTAACTCACTACTATTTGGACCAACAATTTATCGATATACAACTTAATATTTGATTTATTTTTCTATAATCAAAGTTTTTAAATAAAAATTAAAAAAAAATCAGGAATACATGGATACTTATGTTTTTTTTTATATATCTAATCAATATCTCTTATTTATCTCTTCATATCTCAAATCTCATTACCTATAACATTTATACTTTTTTTTTTACTTTTCTTTCTCTCTCACTAGGTATTGTTAGCATATTAGGTATTTATCAATAATTTTTCTATTCTTTATGATATACTTCCTCATCTGTTCTTAAAAATATAAGATTATTTTTTTAAAAAAAATCCTTAAATACAAGGCATAGTGCATTTTAATTATTAACAATTATTTTTTATATAATAAATTGTAAATTTTTTTCTATTTTAAATAATCATCATAATTAAAGTTTTTGACTCTATAAAGCTCAATATAATTTTAAAAATTTGGATCTTTTTGAGCAAATCATTATAATGTTGATTAATTTTCATGGGATATAATCACATTTTTTAAAATATGTATCTTTTTAACGGCATGTATTTAGTATTATGCAAGAATCATATCTTAAATTAATTTTTAGAATTTTTTATAAATAACAATGATTTTATATTTATTCTGAAATATGTCCATTGAAATAAATTATTTTATCGGTCAAAGAGATCTTACGAATAAAAAAAATTAATCAATCCGACCCTACACTTACTTGGGTAGTAGTCACATACTACATTTGGACATTTGCGGTAGACCGATCTTTAACAAAAAAAAGTTACGCAAGATTTTAATTTCTATAAAGAAACCATTTAATTTTTTTATATCATTCATTAGTTAAAATGTATTATTACTACAATTTTTAGGATAACTAACATGAGAAAAAAATTGTACATAATAATTTATTATTAAATATTAGTGTAAAAAATTAAATTATTAACATACACTATTTACTCTTTTTTTTAGTAGCATCTACTATTTACTCTTAACACAATGCATTTGGTAATAACCAAAATATTAAATTTCACCTCCATTTGTATGTTGGTCATTTAAGCAGTGAAGAAAAAACTTTGCTGAGTCAAATGATAAAAAATATGACGAAGTCTGGTCAAATTTTGCTGATTAAATAATAATAAAATTAAAATTACGAAATTCATTTTAAAAATGTAGTTTAATTTTTAAATGTTTACCTTTTGAATTTATAATTGTTTCTTAATTATTATATTTTTTTTAAATGTAACGCAATATATGATTTTTTAAAAAAATATATAAATAATTAAAAAAAAAGTTTATATTAACATCGGTTTTTCGATACATTAACATCGGTTTTTCAAAAATCGATGTTAACATCATTAGTTAACATCGGTTTTTGAAAAACCGATGTTAACATCATTAGTTAACATCGGTTTTATAAAAACCGATGTTAACGTGTATGCATTAACATCGGTTTTTTGGAAAACCGATGTTAAGAAAGATACTTTATTTATAAATATGCCACCGCGTTTAACTTAACATCGGTTTTGTACAAAACCGATATTAATAAGCCGATGTTAAAACTGCTTTTTGTAGTAGTGTTTGTGTGTTTTTGCGTGTATGTATGGTTGTAATAATATCCTTAGAATGTGATATCGATATGAAATGCTAACTTTGTAGATTTTGAGAAATTGTTCCTTCCCCGTTTAGTCGTGTAATATAAGTAGCTCTTGCTCATCCTTGTTAAACCATACATTTTTACCACATGAAATAAATGAAAGAGAATGATAGAATATTGCATTTTTTTATGTTGGACTTGAGAACGGGCATGTTGAATCCACACTTGATTTTAGGTTGTCATTCCTAGATTAGACAATCTAAGCTGCATAGAGCATATTGCATTCATGCCTCTTGCGCAATTAATTTTTTTTCTTTCCATACATGAAAAGTTTAAGTCACTGTCACTTTTTGTACAACTATTTTTTATAACTAAAAGAAATAAAATGAGAAGAGAAGGGTGAAATAAAATGGATAATATGATAGAGAGGGAGAAAAAATGTGATGTAAAATGTGTGCATTAGAATAATATGAACTCTTTTTCATGGCTTGACTTCAGTGTTTTAAAATTAACTTTAGGATGACTTAAAAATTTCCTTTTTAGTCCAAGGTTTATTACCACTATTAGAAATGTGTGTTTTTATGACAATCATTCTATGACGGTTCTTTTGAAACCATCTTAGAAAACGAACCAGTGACATATTTGTAATTATCTTACTGAAAAAAGTCTTTTACGACGCACATTATATGACGGTTATTGAAAACCGTCTTAGAATGTGTGTTGGTCATAAAAATCACGACGGATTTTATTAAAAAATCATCGTTATCTCAATTGAATTTAATATGAGTGGTCCCTCTAGCTACTCTTCTACGGGCTCCCTCACTCTCCAAAGAGCAAACCCTAAAAAAACTCCGACATGATCAATGCTTGGGCATGCATCGTCTTTGCCGTTTCACAATGTTGATTAAACAGCCCTAAAGAGAGAGAGGGAGAGAGAGAGAGAGAGAGAGAGAGAGAAACCTGCCCATTAGGGAAACACTCTTCCTTGGTCTCTCAATCTCAATTCTCAATCAAATTGCATCCCATCCATGTACAAATTCCAGATGTAACCAACAACCCCATATGTCTCACATTTCCACCGCCGGCTATGGCACCTTTGCCGACGCCACTCCCATTGGAACCACCACTACCTCCTCGGTGACTCCCCGTCCATGGCACGAGTTTCTATATCGCTCAGCCCTTTCTTACCCCTACTTCTATGACGACGCCATGATCCGAGTCCAAAGAAACCTGAGCCACTTCTGCTTCAACTATGCCTCCGTCACGCTCAACATCGTCTTCCTTAGCCTCGTCTGACACCCCATCTCCACATGTACCTCCATTTTAGGTCTCATGGTAAATGTGGTGTCTTTTTCAAGTGTTATACTATGTAGCTTGCTTTGATCTCAAGTTCTGTCCATTTAGAGATGAAGTTTCCAAAGTGCTTCGTGGTGGTTGTGTACTAGGTTCTACTATTCTGACTGTAGAGATTAATTACAACTCTAATTAATTTATGCTTAGCTTTGCACAAATTTTTTGGACTGGGAGCCTTATGCACTGGATCACCCCTTTTTGCACAAACATTTTGTCTTGATCTTGTTTGAAGTAAATAGTATATTTAATAGGTGTGGACTAGTTCAAAGAGTTGCAACTTTTGGGGATTTATCTAGGCAAATGGATAGTCATTATTGGTATATTATTTATGGATTCTGGTGTGTTTTTTGGTCTTCGTATGATCCTAAATTCTCATATGAATGTTTCCAGCTAATTGTCTAATAAGTTATCATATCATTCTAAAGTCAACTGCACTAGAAGCCTTGCTACCAAGTGCATTGAATAGCTAACTTTGTTTATAACTCTGGGTTTGAAGGCTTATTGACTTTAATTGGTGGTGATCCTAGTGTTGGAAAGAGTACTTTGTTGTTGCAGGTACAAATTATGTTGGGATGGTGAAACTAGATTTAGATGGTTAACTTTTTTTGTAGACTTGGTCAGCGTTGACTAACATTTGTTTTAATTTTAACATTTGAATTGGAAGATAGCTGCAATTATTGCAAAAGGTGACAGTGATGGTGAATCATGTCTAGTTGTATATGTCTCTGGTGAAAAGGTTTGCTTTTAGCTAGTATTTTACTAGTTTTAAAATTTGAAAGTTATTGATGTGACACCCTCTACCCTATACATATATGTACTAATAATAAAAGAAATAAGAAATCAAACTTAATTAAAAAATTTTAAAACACATTTAAATACAAGCCTTTCAAGAGGGTAGAAGGCTCACATTCACCTTTCTAACATCATAATAAAACTTGTTCAAATAATTAATAAATTATTTCGGCTCAAAACAAGGTTGTCCAAGACCTCATACAATTAATATAGCAACTTATACCCTAATATCACATCCTATCAGAACATTGTGTCTCGACGTCCTTCAGCACAAGGTTCCTTAAAGCAACTCACTTAGTTATCTGCTCCCCCAAACACAAAGTTCAAGATCATCACAGGATCCAAACACAAACAATAGAGGGAGTGAGTTATCACATTCCTAACTAATAGAGAAAAATAAGACAACATATAGGTATAAATATTATATAACAAAATACAATTCACTTGAGCATAACTCACATTATTTTACCACACGTCTCATTCGTTTTCACAACATCCGCATACTCAATAGTCAAAACACAATATCATTAAATCAATCAATATAGAATAATACACAAGCGTTATGTAGCAGATACACTAAGACTCAATCCTATATGCAATGTGGTACCATGTCAGTGAAAAACCTCGTCGGGCGCCTAGGAGTACATGACAAGACAAACCACACACTATCAAGTCAAGTCACTCTCACTAGGTAATATCATAGGGAGACCAGTCAGGGTTACAGTGTTTTCCGAGAATGCTCCAACTATATGGGATCAACATAGGCTTAAAGGAGCACTCAAACAAGGTGACCCCCAAGGCCTAAACTCCGAAGAGTCCGTTAGGACCTCTCCCTCCTGATTCAGGTCCAACCCAGAAAACATTTTAGCACACAGACTCTATCTATGAACTGTACAAAACACACGACTCCTCAATTGTTCTCAAATATTTGTAACTTGTCGCCCTTTAAGGGTCTTAGCATTAACTCATTGCCCTTTAAGGGTCTTAGCATTAACTCGTCGCCCTTAAAGGGTCTTAGCATTAACTCGTCGCCCTTAAAGGGACTTAACATTAACTCGTCACCCTTAAAGGGTCTTATAGTCATGTGATTGTACAATCCACAGTTTACAACTCAATGCACACAATATCTTAATCACGTGCATACTCAGTTTATCACATACACTCAATCTCAATTACAATGGTATAATCTCAAAATAGCATGTTATCACACCTCATGAATCATATTCACTTTAACTATGAACTATGCAATACACAGAAATACTCAATTACTTTCAAAATCATTTTAACTTGTCGCGCTTGTGATTAAACTCGTCGGGTTCCCACAATGGATCCCATCACAATACTCATCGCGCAAAACTCATCGCCCTTAAAGGATCTTACAGTTGTGTGATTGTACAATTCATAGCTCACAACATAATACACATCTCAATATACATGTATTCCACCATTCATCAGATGTTCAATTCACCACATACTCACAATTTGAATTATCATTTCATATCCTCAATATAACAATTTATACAAAAGACTATCACAATCTGGGGACTAAAACCCCTCAAATAATATTACACAATTATATCAAAATCATAGGTCAAAATATACAAATATCAAGAGCACAATTTATCAAGCAATTATCATCAAAACATCAATATTTTATTTATAATCCATAAAGTAAAAATTTCAATTTAATAAATATCCCAAAATAAAACCCCAATTTAATCCTCTAAGGATCCCTACACATGTTCTTACTAACCCCCAATTGTGAATAACTCATCCCTTACCTCTAAGCAGACTCATGTGTCTTCCGACAGCGATAGAGACATCTCTAACAAGTTCTTGAGATTCCTCTGGTTGCTCTGATAGGGTTCCCAAACGATAGAGAGAAAGAGAAGGGATTGAAGCCTCCATTTGTACTATCTTCACGCGAATGCTTTTTCTCCCTCCACGAATATTATCTTGCAAATCCCAACGGTGAAAGTTTCCGCATTTGAATTTGGAACAACATATCAAAATTTGACTATAATCCAGCGGTTAACAAATCCGGGATGATAGTTTTACCGAGATAGTTTTGGGTTTCTGTGGGAAAATAAAAGGCTACCATGCGAAAGGTTTTCCTCTAAGATCATACATGATTTTGAAATTCCCAACGGTGAGAATGCTCGGAATTGGATTTTGAACCTGGTGCTTAAATTTCACGATGATCCAACAGTGAATGAGTCTAAGATCATCATTTTTCTGAGACATGTTTGGTGGTTTGCGGGAAAAGAGAGGTTGAGAAGGGAAAACATAATTGAGAGGCGGAGGAGGCGGCTGAGGAGTCAGTTTGAAAACTGACCTAGCATTTTTCTATTTATAGCTAGGGGTATTCACGACCTATTATTTACTCTATTTATTTATTTTTATTATTTTATAAAAAAAGAAACTCTATTTTATTCTCCATCAAATGAATAATAAAATACCATTTTTATTTTCTTTCAAACCATTATTTTAATTAATAAAGTTATTTCCCCTTATTTATTTAATTATAAAACATCATCATTTTTTTTCTAAAACTCTATTTATTTACAAATAGCAATCCTTTTTAAATTAGTTTACGAAAATTGGGATGTTACAATTGATATTCTAAATTGCTGAAAAGCTCATAGGGATTGTAAAAATCTTACTCATATTACTTGTGCTTTATATGATTGAAAAATAATAAAATTTGATGTTAATATGCAGAAAATTACCGGTAAGCCTTATTTCAATACTGTCAACCTCTTGTTTCCCTCATGCATTAATGTTCTATTATTCACCTTTGATTTCATATGACAGAGTGTTGAGCAAATTGGTAACAGAGCAGATCGCCTTAGGATTGAATCAGATATATATTTATATTCAAGTAATGATGTTGAGGTGCTAGTTTTTCCTTGCGCTATTACTTTTTTTTACATGAATTTTAACGAATTATAGTATGTTATTTCTATCAGTAAGTATGCTTGGCTTAAAATGTTATTCTTGATAATTAATTGGTTGCAGCATTGTATAGAATTCTAAACAATTATATTTTTAAAAATTGTTTGTTTTAGGACATACTGAAGAAAGTACAATATCTCTCCCCTAGGGCTCTTATTGTTGATTCGATACAAACTGCTTATTTAAAAGGAATAATGGGAAGTCTTGGAGGGATTATGCATGTGAGGAATCTATTCTCAATTTCCAAATTAGCTTGTGCCATCCTAGTTAAGAACTTATGATCATAGCCAGATGAAATCATTATTTTTTATTATAGAAGGCCAATAGTCATGGTGTAGTAATCTTCTGTTGCTTTAAATTAGTTAATTTAGTCTACTTTTTTATGCCACGCCTTTGTATTTGAAGTTTGTTAATAAGACAAATTAAATTTTCTTCCAAAAAAAAAATGCATCAGCTATACCTTTTTGGCTGTGAAATGAAATGCTTTGTTCCATGGTGCATGACATTCAATGAGTGTGAGATAGGTGAAAGAATGTACTTCAGCTTTACTACGATTTGGGTAGAAGACAAACATCCCAGTTCTTTTAGTGAGCATACATACGTCAATCAATTTTATGAAGTATACCTTTTAGATGAATTTAGTGATTGTACTTAGGTGGGTGAATTATTTATCTATTTATGCATTGTAACATTTTTCATGATATATACTTATTAAAAGGCCTTTGAATTGCTGACATTCATGACCACAGTGCTACTTTTTGATGCAATCCTACCCCCCAAGGGCATTGGATAGAAGACTCTAAGAAGATTGGGCCAAAGATGCAAGAGAAGGCCCTAGGGTTCTCATGAGACTTAGGGTAGATTTCGGGCCCATGGGCTAAGTATGAGCCCTCTTATCTTTGTACATATTAGATTAAGGTTTCTTTAATTTTAGGCCTTGTATTTAGGGCTCCATAATGTTGGTAGGGTACCCTAGAAATGTAGGATTTTCCAGCCCTTGTATTTTAGGGCACCTAGACTAGTTTTTGTATTAGGGGTAGTTTTGTAATTTCACATGCATTAAGTGAATATTTGATGTGTGTGTTGAGAAATAAATTTAATTGAATTGGAAGAAGCCCAATCCAATTAAATTTTGTAGGGGGAGGTGAGCATTTGCTTGCTACACCCCATTGCCACATCATATAGTCACACTTTGTGCATGTTCTTCATGCTTTACATGCCTCATGACACCTAAGCACACTTAGTGGAGAATATTGGACTTGATCTTGGATTAGTGGGCTGAACCATAGATAAAATTCACTAATCATAATTAGTGAAATTTTGGCTCCAAAATTTGGCTCCATAAATTCAATTTCAAATTTAAGTGAAATTTGAATAGAAATTCAAATTTCCCTCCAAGTGAAATTTGAATAGAAATTCAAATTTCCCTCCAATTTCAAATTCACATCATATAGCAAAGGAATCTATTGATGAAGAAGATCCTAGGCCTACAAGCTTGAATGGAGCTTACACCATGTGGTATCTAGAGCATCTTCATCTAGGTCATGTTCTTTTGCTTCCTCTATGTTTTTGTTTAGTCAATTCACATTAATTCCTTGTTATTCATCTTATTCTCCATGTATATCCTCCATTGTCTTGTGGTTTGGTGCTGTTTAGAGTAGATTCAAAAAATAAACCGATTAAATCTTAGATCTACACTTGTTCTTGCATTTCAATGGTTCAAATTTTATAGATCTACGCTTGAATCATGTTTTTGTGTCGATTTTAGGTTCTATCATTTTTCATTCATAATATTCTTGTGCTGAACCTTTAGATCTAATTTTTTTTCCAAAATATTGATTAGAAAAAAAAAACACAAAAATCTAAGTGTAAATCACTTAATCCATGTTGTCTTAGAGTCATGTTCAGTCATTGTAATTGTCACATTATGTTCTAAGTTTTTGTTGAATTTTTGTTATGTTTATTGAATTCTAGACAACATGTTCTAAACCAATTCCAAGATGTAGTCTTGTTGTTGAACTCTTTTTTTTGTTTTCTAAGTTTCCTACATGATGCCTATGATGAAGTTGAGTTGTGGTGCTGAGTTGTGGCTGGATTTGTGAATCAAAATAAGTCTTAAGCTCTCTTGAATTGTGTTATTCAAGATAATTGAGCATAAGCAAACACAAATTGTAACTATCCAAGAGTTAAGCAACATAAACACTACTTTTGATTTCTAGGTTGAAATCGCTGGTGGTGACAGCTTGAACATACAAACATGTAATAATTACTGGGAATTGGTCACTATGTGTTTTGAGCTGAAATGTTTTACTGAATTTTCTAGACATCTGGACCAAAATTATGAAAAAAGAACCAAGCGATTTGGATTAAAAGAAAAAATAAGAAAAATCACACACGTTGGCTGAAAAATGAGTGTCCAGGAAAAAAAAGTGAAAGGGAAGTGTGTTTGTTGTTTTGGCTCAAAATTTGTTCTATAATTGGTGCCTATTATATACCAATCCTAGTTCTGAAATTTCAATTGAGAATTAGTGTGAAATTTTTTTTCCAAAACTAGAGGTTTCTTGAGTCTTTTTATTTTAGTTTTTTTTACTCTACTCTAGAGCCATTCTAAGTTTCTCTTTGAGTCCTAGCTTGCTTTTATGTGCTTTTCATTGCTTTAATTGTTGAAAAATCCCTGAAAATTTGTCTTGTTAAAACTCTATTGGTTTAGCTTTCATTTAATTTTTTGGGTCTTTGGTTATTGCTTGTCTCTTTGTTTCCTTGTTTGTGAGTTGCCATATAAGGAATTGGAAAGGAGGATTGGTGCCATCCCTTGAAGAACTTGAGTCAAGAAGCAAGGGGAAAACCACCTTAAGAGCTATTGGACTAAGAAGCACTCCAAATTGAGTGAATCACCAAAGAGAGAATAACCACCAAAATTGAGGACCTGTTTGTAATTAACAATTTACTTAGTTTCATTGCTTTCAAATTTTGTAACAAAAAGGCCTTTCATTGGAAGTAAGTTGGGAGCCTCCAATAGGTCACCCTACTTCCATTTGTGTGTAATAATTTTAGGCAATTTTCCCTTAGGATTGTGAGTGTTTTGTTTGGAACCTTAAATGTGGTCATCCAAACATTCTTAGGATTTGCCAAGTTTACATTTCTTGCTTACTTTCATAGCTTATTTCTATTACCTTCCATTGTCAAACCGCTTAGATAGCTTACCTTTTACCAATTAGTTTTTACCTTATCTTTCACACCTCTTTTAGTGTTTATTTTGGCTAGTTTCAACCATAGTTTCTTTTACCTTTTGTTTTCAAACTCCCAACAAGAAAGAACCATAACTTAGAAACCAACATGAGTCTTCATTCTTCATCTAGTGTTAATGGTGAGGGTTCTACTGCTAAGGACCCCTTGTATAAGATATTAGATGAGTTGAGGTCCCTTGAGTTGTGGAAAGAAAAACAAGAGAGAAAAGAAAAATGTAAAAAAAGAGTGGAAGAAATAAGTCAAGATGAAAGAGACAAAATAAGAGAGAAAGAAAGAAGAAAAATAATGAAAGAAATGAAAAGGGAAAAACATGCCTCCTATAGTAGTCGTGACTCTTGCAATAGTTTAAGTGAAGAACTTAGCGACTATTATAGAGGGCACCATAGTTCACATACTAAACATCACTCCCAAAGAAGAGAAAATGATAGAAGGCCTCAAGAGGTTAACATTAGCCTCCCATATTTCCATGGAAAAGATAATGTTGAGGCCTACTTAGATTGGGAAATGAAGGTTGAACAAGTCTTTGCTTGCCATCATATTAGCAAAGAGAGAAAAGTTCCATTAGCTACCCTTAGCTTTCAAGGGTATGCCCTCTATTGGTGGACTTCCTTTGTTAGGGAACGAAGGATTCATGGGGATCCTCCAGTGGAGTATTGGAATGATCTTAAGAGTGCACTTAGAAAGAGGCACATTCCCTCCTACTATGAAAGGGAGCTTATGGACAAGCTCCAAAGGCTTAGACAAGGGAGTATGAGTGTTGAAGAATATGGACAATAAAAGGAACTACTCTTTTTAAGAGTTGAACTTAGGGAGGAGGAAAGAACAAGCATAGCTAGGTTCCTTAGTGGGCTTAATATGGAAGTGAGGGATAAGGTTGAACTCCTTCCATATAGGGACCAAGATGAGCTAGTCCAACTTTGTATAAGAGTGGAGCAACAACTTAAAAGAAATTCTTCTTCAAAATCTTATGGCTTTCACTCTTATCCATGGAAGGACCAAGCCCAAGGAATTTTGGGGGCTGCACCTTCAAAACCCAAGGAAGATAAGGGTAAGACCACAGAGAAATCCACCCCTAAGACTATTTCCCAAGAAAGGACTAGCAACATTAAATGCTTCAAATGTCTTGGGAGAGGTCACATTGCCTCTCAATGCTCCACAAAGAAAACCATGATTATGAGGGGTCAAGACATTTATAGTAGTCAAGAGGAGACTACTTCTTCCCTTTCCTCTAGTGGAAGTGAAGATGAAGTAAGGGGTGAAGAGTCTGGTGAGGAAGTCTACCCCCACGAAGAAGGTGACCTCCTAATGGTTAGAAGGCTCCTTGGAGGTCAATCTTGTGATCTATCTCAATCCCAAAGAGAGAACATCTTTCATACATGATGCAAATTTTTAGATAAAACTTGTTCTCTCATTGTGGATAGTGGATCTCGTTGCAATTGTTGTTGCACAAGATTAGTTTCCAAGTTGAATGAGGGTTTGGTTCGTAAGAGCTTAAATCTTTGTGCTTTGTTGGTGCCCAAAATAGGTATTATGAGGCACCAAATCCCTATGGTAGGTAGTATGATGAATATGTTGAGTGGTGCAACCCTTCTTTGTAAAATCACTCATGCACCCAACATCTTCATGATTTGTGTACATAGGGACTCATTAGGTAGGTTTGTTCTTATTTTTTGTTTCAATACAAACCTAGGTGCACATATGGGACACCTTAGGTTTGTCATAATTTTTTATAGGAATAATCAACATGAAAATAAAGAAAAAGGTATGTTTTATTCCATTACTTTCCTTAACTTTTTAAATAGTGATCAAGGGCTTCCCATGGACCCTAAGAGAATAAAGGTCATTCCTGAGTGGCCTACTCCACCAAGTATAAGGGTACCTAGAGTAGTTTTTGTATTAGGATTTTTCAGCCCTTGTATTTTAGGGCACCTAGACTAGTTTTTGTATTAGGGGTAGTTTTGTAATTTCACAAGCATTAAGTGAATATTTGATGTGTGTGGTTGGAAATGAATTTAATTGAATTGGGAGAAGGCCAATCCAATTAAATTTTAGAAGGGGAGGTGAGAATTTGCTTGCTACACCCCATTGCCACATCATATAGTCACACTTTGTGCATGTCCTTTATGCTTTACATGTCTCATGAAACCTAAGCACACTTAGAGGAAAATCTTGGACTTGATCTTGGATTAGTGGGCTGAACCATAGAAAAATTTCACTAATCATAATTAGTGAAATTTTGGCTCCATAAATTCAATTTCAAATTCAAGTGAAATTTGAATAGAAATTCAAATTTCCCTCCAATTTTGTGTGACATTTGGGCTATAAATAAAGGCCATGTGTGTGCATTTTTTTTAACTTTGATCATTTGAATATTAAACTTCAGATTTCAGAGCTCTTTTAGAGCATAAAATTTCGTGCTCTTCTCTTCCTCTCCCTTCATTCATCTCCTTCTTCCTCCAAGCTCTTATCCATGGCCTCCTATGGTGGTGAGCTTCTTCTAGACTCATCTTCTCCTTGAAGTGACATCTCCTCTCTCTCTTCCTTCTCCATTCCGCTGCCATTCATCTTCTACGAAGCAAATGAATCCATTGATGAAGAAGATCCTAGGCCTACAAGCTCCAATGGAGCTTACATTAGAATCTTTGACTTGATCTTGGATTAGTGGGCTGAACCATAGCTAAAATTCACTAATCATAATTAGTGAAATTTTGGCTCCAAAATTTGGCTTCACAAATTCAATTTCAAATTCAAGTGAAATTTGAATAGAAACTCAAATTTCCCTCCAATTTAGTGTGACACTTAGGCTATAAATAGAGGTCATGTGTGTGCATTTTTTCATCTTTAATCATTTGAAAATTAGACTTTAGATTTCAGAGCTCTTTTAGAGCATAAAATTCCGTGCTCTTCTCTTCCTCTCCCTTCATTCATCTCCTTCTTCCTCCAAGCTCTTATCTATGGCCTCCTATGGTGGTGAGCTTCTTCTAGACTCATCTTCTCCTTGAAGTGGTGTCTCTTCTCTCTCTTCCTTCTCAATTCCACTACCATTCATCTTCCAAGAAGCAAAGGAATCCATTGATGAAGAAGATCCTAGACCTACAAGCTCCAATGGAGCTTACACCAAAGAAGGGGACTGCTTCAGGCGTCTCAAGTCATGGTTGCTTTTCTTTTCCTTCTTGCTGGTGACAATTTCGTACATTATTTAGACATTGTTTGTTCCAACGACCTTTCTGTATGTTTTTCTTTTACTTTCTTCCGATCTTTGATCAGAAATTTTTTATTTTTCTTTTTGCTTTCCTCCAATCTTTGATTGGGAAATTTCTTTTTTCTTTTGCTTTCCTCCGATCTTTGATAAGGGATTTTCTCTTTTTCTTTTGCTCTTCGAAGCACCTTCACAATTTAACAATAAATGAAACTTCTTTTTGGGAGTGCCTTCTATTCTTTCTGTCGAGGGCCAGGGTAAAAGTTCCTATCCCGAGTCAAGGTTTATGGCTGAATGATTGAGGTTTTGGCTCAAATGGGCTTGCAGAAGGCTGGACGTGACATATGTCAGGGTATTTGTTTGGCAAGCGGTTCAAGGACAAAGAGAATGCCCCACATTTATTTCCATGACACACATATAACAATGACGATTTGGAAATTTATGCAAAACTGATCATGCTTGCACCCATGCAGACACTCAAATATCAAGTTTTGTGGCCATGTAACACTAAGGCTTAGGATTCATTTTTCCTATTTAAAATAAACCCAGTGTTTCCAGAAGATGCTCCTTTGTTAATTTAGGAACACATTCGAGTCCATTTAGGCATTCGGAAAACTTTCACAGCATTCACCCTTTATGTGTACACATATTTTTTTTCAAAAATCCTTGTGTTTTGATCGGCGAATTTTTCCAAAGAAAAAATGAAAGTTATTTATTTTCAAAAGCGTTTTGGCCTTTTAGTCAAAAATATTTTTCGTTTTTTTTTCATGAGGTATTTTGCTACCTAAACATATATATTTTGCGAGGTATTTTTGCTACCTAAACATATATATTTTTTTTTGTGAGGTATTTTTGCTACCTAAATCACATACATGCATATCCAAGGTATTTTTGCTACCTAAACACACACACACACACACACACACACACACACACATATATATATTGAGGTATTTTGCTACCTAAATTACATACATGCATATCCAAGGTATTTTTTCTACCTAAACACACACATATATATTTTGTGAGGTATTTTTGCTACCTAAATTACATACAATGCATATCCAAGGTATTTTGCTACCTAAACACACACACCAACACACACACACACACACACACACACACACACACACACACAGATATATATATATATATATATATATATATATATTGTGAAATTTTACTACCTTCCTGGTTCGTGCTTGTTTATTTAAATTCCTAGGATTATGAGCAACTAGGCATGTCCAACTATGACTTAAGAAACATAGTTGAACAAATAAAAAGCAGAAATTTAAAAGGTACTAGGCTGCCTCCTAGTAGTGCTTCTTTAACGTCTTGAGTCGAACGCATAATGATGACTTGTCGATCAGGGGCCCAGTACCTGCTCGTACCTGCCCCTAAGTCTCCAAATACAGGAAAATAGTATTGCATAGTAAAATATGACGATGGTACCACTTACCTTTGCTTACCTTTCGCTTTGGACTTGGTGTGATACCGACCAAATCTCGAAGCAAATCTTCTTCGGTCCTTTGACTCGCATGACAACAAAGATGCATATGCATACTCAGATTGAACAATTTTAAGCGCAAAAAAAAAATTAAAACAAATGTCTGTTATGTTCAATTTTATTTTAAGCGCTTGTGGCACCCCTAGGGATCGAGCTAGATGGCTCGGATTGATCACATGCACCGTTTGAAGGATGGAAATGGATTGTCACACTTTGATGTAGGACCAAGTGAAACTTTCTTGATTTAAGGTTATAGAGTGATGCCATGGGTCTGTTGACCCCACTGAAACTCGATTGCAGCCTGATCTTGACAGAATTTACATAACAAAGATACCCTCAGATTCGAAAGAAATCTCAAAGAGCTTGCATGAGAAACTAACATCAGATGTTTAGGCATTTCCCATGAGCTCTTAGCCAAACGAGTTCGTTTCTCAAACGTGCACATGCGAACCTCAGGGGTTTTTCTTTTTTGTATTTTTTTTCAAACCTAATTTTGCTTAGGCTGCCCTTTCGGGTTTTCAACCTAACGGGTGAGAAATTTTGATTTGCCCTTAGGTTCGCTTGAGGCTCACGCAATGTGCCTCTCATTGCCCCAGTGTAGGACTCTAAGGTATCTATTCATGCCTTTGCTATGACCTTGTAGCAGGGAACCTACTGGGTGTGAACTTTTGATCTACCCCTAGGTTCGCTTGAGGTTTATGCATGGTGCCTTTCGTTGCCCTAGTGTAGGGCTTTGAGGCATCCATCATTGTCTTGTTTTCACAACCTTGTAGCAAGAAAGAATGAAAGAAGTTGTGCAGATTCTCGAAAAATGAATTTTTCTAGGACGAGAAATATTTGAAGGATTTTTTTAGTTGACAGATTAAGTCAAATGACTCTTATTCTTGGTAACTCACTTTTCTCTCAAAAAGACAACTTTTAAGAACGATAAAATGATGTCACATGAATGTTTGTATATGTATTTTTTTATTTGAAACACAGTCAATCAAATGCTTTATCCTTTTTTGTTTTGAACTTTACTCGGTTTTACGACACCCTGACCAAACGTGTAGAACGAGTAATTTCTAATTGAACAGTCTTGGAAGTCAAAACTCAGGAGCGTAGGTCGCTTGAGCAAACGAATCAATGGCTTACATTCACATTCCAGTGGAAGTCAAATAAGCAAAGATGTAATTGTGAGAGGATGAGAGACAAGGATGTCAAATTTATCCATGTTATTAGCATTGTAACTGTGGTTTACAATAATGGCATAAACTTGAAAATCCTAATGAGTCATTAGAGACATCTACCAACAACTTTCAAAATTTCCCCATGTATGGCGTCGCTTGTCAATGTCAGGATTCACAAGCGATTCTCCTCAAATTTCACCTAGCCCGCATCAATTAGACCTTGTACCTTATGCTTCAGGGACCTACAATGCTCAATGGAATGCCCCGGGGCTCCCCCATGATAAGCACATGTTGCATTCGAGTCGTATCCTCAAAAAAATGGAGGTTAAGGAACCTTGGATGGGGTTATGGCTACCATTGAATTATGGAGTAGATATGGGAGCAAGTTAGCATAGGACACCGGAATTGGGGTGGATTCTACAAGCTTTTTTGCTGCAAAATTCCTTCCTTGGTTGGTGTTTTGGTTTGTGCTAAAGGTGGTGTTTGGCATGGGTTGTGCGACATGCAGGATTTATGGTTGATTTAGGGATGACCTTTGTGGATGATTGGGTGGTGGGTAATGAGAAGGGTTGATATTGGCTGAGTAATGACATTGTTGGGCTGGTGGGAAATTTGGTTGTGTAGGAATGACAGCCACAACATGGGTTTCTCCCTCATTCTCATCCTCTTCATTTGCCCCAATTTTCTCATTCGTCAAAGCAGGATGATCAAACTTGCCTCTTTTCTGACCCACTTCAATCCTTTCACCGGTGAAAACTAAATCAACAAAGCTTGAAGGTGTGTAGCCCACCATCTTTTTCATAGCAGAACACTGGTAATGTGTCTTAGGACAAGTAGTCCTCTTGTACTTGTCAAAGTATGACACCTTGAACTTGGGAAGGATGACAACATTGGGTACTAGGAACAACTCTTCTAGGTTAGCAAAGGCATAATCTTCGCCTCCTTCAACGACCCTGAGCCTTTCTTCTAGGTGATCCAATTTCTCCCTTTGCGCCATGGCAGAAGGGACTCTTCCCGCCGCAAAATGCAAGGGTTGTGGTTGTGAGCAAATTTGAGGGCCCTCTAGAGTGTTTGGTAGGGGTACGCCACCAACTGCTTACCCCTCAGTGGCATATCTGAGGCAAGGCTCGAAGTTGGCTAGATTATGGTAGGGTACTTCATGTGTCTCCCCCATGGGTTAAGAGACATGTGCATGATTAGATTTAGGTTGTTGGCTCTCAATGGTTATGGGAGTGGAGTTATTGACATTCTCAACGGGAGTGTGCGCCACATTGGGTGGTCTATAGTTGGGAGGCAAACCATATGGCAGGAAGGCGTGCTTGTTGTGAATTTACACAAAATGGGGGCCGCCCACATCCGAGGTTGGATGATTTATTTGGTTGAGGCCAGATGGGGAAGTCGGGTCCACCCCAGCAACAGCGCTGGCAGTGGCGACTGCAGCCGCATTGACTTCCATTATCTTTTTGATGCTCATCATGGTCTCCATCATTGTGGCCATTTTCTCTTTCATGGCCTCCATGTCGGCCTTCATCTGCTCTTGCACCTCCTCTATTTCACCCATTACTCTAGCTCTAGCAAGCATTTGGTAAAGGCGCTGTAAAGCGTGTTCTTTCCTTTTAATAATAATGATTACAGTTCAGTTTTCAAGCAAAGAATGCAATGAGCAATGAAACCAATGAAAAGCATGGATGTATGCGAATGATGCATTGTTGAAGTAGGTTCATAGCTATCATCATGGTACCCAACACATGTAACGGTTGAATGTTGTGTGAACTTTCACGCTTTATTGTGACTTTCCTTGTTCTTTTTTTTGTTATTTATATTTTTTTTTTGTTTTCCCCCCTTCCTTTTTTTTTTTGCAGAGGAAAATGCAGGGGTCATGCATGAGTGAACATGACGTGCAAACGATGAAAATAAAATGTATGCAGTTGTCGGAGCAAAAGAGCATGCTAAATGCAGATGTGTGGTAATGCAGAGGTTTATGCAAAATGCAATGCATGAATATGATAAATGAAAAATACGGGAATGATATGTCCATTGCGATGCCATGAAGAGATGTATGATGCAATCAAGGAAAATGCCAGAGTAAGTTTGCTACATGCCCTTATTTTACGGACCTAAATGGGAGGAACTAAAAGGGTTTTAGTGATAACTCCCAAGGCGGTTATACCTCTCTCAATGGTTTCTAGAGATATCATTCCTTTTGACATCAACGTTGTGGTGGTAGGGGCTACCAGCGACAATATATCATCAAAGAGAAAAATTCTAGATGAGGTTTCACTATCATCAAGCAAGTCGGAGACTTAGCATGGTCACAAATTCACCTCCACTTCCTATGTTCCCATGAACCCGGGTATAGGGCCCTTTTTCAACTCACCATGTGTGCAAAATGTGTTGGTGTTTGTGTGCATCAAATGAATAAATATCTATCTCATGCATGCATTTAGAAAACACACTAAAGCATCAAAGAGTTATGCACAAGAACATAAGAGAAATAAAGGGAAACCGACAAAAGGGAAAGTCATGATATTGCACAATATTAGGAGGCCTAACTCTCTTAAAATAGTCCCCAGTGGAGTCACCAACTTTCGCAACCTACCCTTCAGCAGGAGGGCGACGCGAAGGCTCACGGGTGCATCTTCCAAGGGAGGAAAACGCGCGGAGTCACCACCAATGTTTATTTGAGGAAAACATTAGAAAAACCGAAACATGGGTCTACGGACTTTAACTATGAAGGGTTCAGGAGTTGTTTTTACGCACGGGGAAGGTATTAGTACCCCATGCGTCCGTCACAAGGGATGGCAACCTGTAATCGAGTGTGCAAATCATGACTTCAAAATTATGTATTTTTCCCTTTTATGTTTTTTATGTTTTTCTTTCCTTTTTATGTCTTTTATGTTTTTCTTGCCTTTTATGTTTTTTTAGTTTTTTTGTGGTCAACAAGGGTGTTTCCCTCACTCCTACGTATCCTCAATTGCGATGAGGAAATCAGACCTACGTAGTTCTTTCAAGAACTAAACGTTGGTAAGTTGTTTTAATCTTTTTTTGCAAGATCGATTTTAATCGAACAAAAGTCGTTTCAGACGTTGGACCTTTAAACGATCTTTTGATTTTTGAAAAGGGGAGAGAGTTGTTGAAGGCGTTGGACCTTGAAACAACTTCTCGATTTTGAAGGGAGAGAACCGTTAAGGTGTTGGACCTTTGAAAGATCTCTTTTGGGTGAGAAACGTTAAGGCGTTAGATCTTGAACGATCTCTTTTGAAAGGTGAGAAACGTTAAGGCGTTGGACCTTGAACGATCTCTTTTGGGTGAGAAACATTAAGGCGTTGGACCTTGAACGATATCTTTCGGGGTCAACAAAAGCGGGGCTTTTGCTCCTATGTATCCTCAATTGCGATGAGGAACTCAGACCTACGTAGTTCTTAAAAGCTGTAAAGTTACACGGTGTGTTGATTTTATACTTTTGAACGGTCCATTTTAACCGATAAAAGAAAAGGGGACCGTTTAAGGCGTTGGACCTTAAAACGGTTTCAAGTGGCCTTTTTGCAAAAAAAGCTTGATTTGTGAGTTGATTTTAGCCTTAGTTTCACTTGATTATTGTCAACTCATTTAAAGGAACTTTCAAAGTAAAATGTCCGATTGGGGCTTTTTTTCTATTTTTTTATTATTTTCAGATATTTTGGTTAATTTATTATTATTTTTGCTTTTTTTTATTTAATCGAGGTTACAACATGAATGATCGGTTGGATTTTGTTTTAACAGAGATTAAACAAGATTACAGCACAAATGATCGGTTGAAATTCATTTTATCAATTATTAAACGAGATAACGACTTAAATGATCGGTCGAAACTCGTTAAAAACGGAAGAGAAGAATATTGAAAGTAAACGAAGTAAGAATGAAAGCATACAAAACAAGAATGGACCACTGAGGCATTACAAAACATTACGAAAGTAAACGAAGTAAGAAATATTGAAGAATGATGAAGAACGACGAAGAACTTCCACGAAAACATCTCGGAAGCGTTACGGCAGCACCTCGGCTTAGATTTTTTCCCTTCTTTCTCTTCTCCTCACTAATTTCAAGTGAAAACTCAGTGCAAGAAATGTTGAACAACTTAAACTCAACCCCCTCCCCTATTTTTTTTAAAAAAAAGATAGGGTTGCTTAGTGATGAAGTTTTCCTAAGTGCACCCCCCAATTGATCAGTTCACCACCCTTCTAGAGTGTTCTAGATGAAGTTTCCTGAGCGCACCCCCCAATTTGATGAGTACACCCCCCTTTAGGTTGCTTAGTAATGAAGTTTCCTGAGCGCACCCCCTAATTTGGTGAGTGCACCACCCCTCCAGGTTGCCTAGTGATGAAGTTTCCTGAGTGCACCCCCCAATTTGATGAGTGCATCCCTCCTCCAAAGTGTTGTAGATGGTCCCAGATGGACCCAATGCTAGTTACACCCCTTAGTTTGATAAGTGCAGCCCCATTTTTTGTGTTATTGGCTGATTTCTTTTCGAGACGTCATGAAACTTTACGGATTACGCGTCGATGAGTGTTAAGCATCTCTAAGTGATCAACTAAGGTCTGTACGCCGACAACAATTGTCCCCGAACGAAATTAGGGTGTGACAATTTGTTTACTGTTTGGCTAACAGGAGACAGTGTATGAAAAAAATACCTTATTCCTTGGTTTGTATGGTAATATCTTGGCTAACAGCAGACAGTGTATGAACCCAAAGCCTAGTAGACCCATCACCACTTTTAATTCACAAGTCGTAATATCTTGTTTATAATTGCTTCAATGCATCTATTCCACAGTGTCATACCCTAATTTCGTCCGGGGACCATCCGTTTGTGGGGATGTGACCCTCGTTTGACCACTTCGAGGTACTTGGCACCCATCGTTAGGCAATCCGTGAAGTTCTGTGACAGGCCGAAAGTCAAAAGGAAGCATTGTTAGGCAATTCGTGAAGTTCTGTGACAGGCCGGAAGTCAAAAGGAAGCATTGTTGCACAATCCGTGAAGTTTCGTAACATTCCAGAAGCCAAAAAAGGGATGATTGCGTAATCTGTAAGGTTTCGTGACATTACGGAAAGAAAACAAGTATCGTTACGTAATTCGTAAAGTTCCGTAGCATTACGGAAAAAGAATCAGCAAAAAAGACAAGGGGTGTATTTAGTAAATAGGGGGGTACAAATAGCAATCAGGCCCACTTGGCTCGCCTTGGCGAGCTGGGTGGCAAGCTCCTCCCTCTTTTCCCCTATAAATAGGGGGAGGAGGGTAGAACAAAAAGGTTCAACCCTCCTTGTATCTGAGAATCACTTAAAATTAGTGAGAAAAATTGTTTCCGTGAAGAAAATCCAAGTCGAGGCGCTTCCGTAACGCTTCCGAGACGTTTCCGTGGGTGATTTCGCGAAGATTTTCCACCGTTCTTTGTCGTTCTTCGTTCGTTCTTCGTCATTCTTCGGTCTTCAACCGGTAAGTTCCCGAAATCGAACTTTTCAATTCATTCAATGTACCCTTAGTGGTCCCCACTTGTTTCGCGTGCTTTTATTTTCATTTCATTTACTTTCCGTACCCCCTTTTGACGTGCTTTAGTCATTTATTTAAGTCATTTTCTCGCCTAATCAAAAAATAAAATAAATTTCCACCAATCATTTGAATTGTAACATCTTTTAATTTCTGTTAAAATGAAATCTGACCGTTCAATCATGTCGCAACCCTGTTTAAAACCAAAAAAGAGGCAAAATAATAATATAATAATAAAAAAATATCTTTTAGTAAAATAATCAAAAAAATAATCGGACGTTTTTCTTTGAGATTTTTCTTTCTTAATCGAATTGACAAATAACCAAAGTGAAACTAAGGCTAAAATCAATTCATAAATCAAACTTTTGTCATCACCTAAAAAGCCATTTTTAAGGTCCAACGCCTTGAAATGGTCTTTTCCGCTTTTATTGGTTAAACGTGGATTTCTAAAGCCTAAAATCAACGCGTAGCTTTGTTACCTCTTTCAAAGAAAACAAGAGATCATTAATGGCCCAATGTCTTAATTTTTTCTCTCCTTTCAAAAGAATCGAAAGATTGTTTAATGGTCCAACGCCTTAAATGACCCTTCCGTTCAATAAAAATATATATCTTGTAAAAAAGGAATAAAAACAAGTTAACCAATGTTTAGTTCTCGAAGAACTACGTAGGTCTGATTTCCTTATCACAATTGAGGAATACGTAGGAGCAAGGAAAACACCTTTGTTGACCACAAAAATATAAAAAGGCATAAAAAGACGTAAGAACGTAAATAAAGGGAAGATAACATGAATTGAAGTCATATTTGCACACTTGATTAAAGACTGCCGTCCTTTGTGACGGATGTGTGGGGTGCTAATACCTTCCCCGTACGTAAATACAACTCCTGAACCTTTCACTTAAAGTTCGTAGACCACATCTTTTCCGGTTTTTCCGACATTTTCCTCAAATAAACATTGGTGGTGACTCCGCATGTTTTCCTTCCTTGGAAGACGCTCCTGTGAGTCTCGCGTCGCCCTCCCGCCGAAGGGTAGGTTGCGACACACAGTTTAGACAATCCATATATTAAATGCACACAATACTCATAATCTAATAAACAACTTATTCTTAATAAAAAAAACTTAAACAACTTATTCTATGCGTGCTAATTGCAAAGTATAGCACATCTAATTAATGCTCACTTTTTCAATATGTAAAGTCGAAGATCCACTAATCAAACAATAATATTTACATTACCAACTTATCTTAAAAGAATGTTAATAATATATTCTCTAATACATACTATTAAATACATTTTTTGTTATTATTAATTAAAACTTATTAAAAATTATAATTTTATGAATTTTACTTTCTATTTGATAAGTTTTCTTTTATATTTTATACTAATAGTTTTTAATAATTTTAACTAAAAATAATATATATATATATATATATATATATATATATATATATATATATATATATATATATATTAAAAAGTATATTATTAACCCTCGTCTTCCATCAAATGCACACCAAAACTAGCTACTTAAAAATAAAATTTTAAAAAAAGTGTCTTTATGTTCACGGTCTTCACTTTACAACTTATTTAGTATATCTTGTGCCTATCTATTCCAGCTCACTAATTCAATAGTATTATTAGGTTTGGTATTTCATTTATTTTGAGGTAAGAAATTACAAAATGTATTACTTATGAAGATATGACGCTATTATTTAATGAATAATTATAACATGACATGCTAGTTTCTCTGTTGTAATTGTTATTTTTTAAGAAGTCAGTATTTATTTTTGGTACTCATATGCAGTAATTATTTCTTAAACCAATTACATAACTATTCTTTTTTAGAGTTTTATGATGCTAATTTGTTGAACAGATATGGGAGATAACAACAAATAACATAATCATGGTTTCTAAAATTGGAAATGATGGGCCACTTTATGGAACTTTGAACAATCCAGCAGATCAAAGTGATGTCATTGGAGTTGGTGGTATTGACTATAGTGACCATATAAGCTCCTTTTCCTCTTGTGGCATGAGTACTTGGGAGCTTCCTCATGGGTAACATTTACTTATTAGTTTCTCTAGCTTACATTTCATCACTCCTGTTTCAACTGGCTTTTGTTGAATATTTCCAATGAGGACTTCTATTTTTTTCCTTAGTATGATATTCTAAAAAACCATTTTGTGTAGGAAAACACTTTTAATTGGTGAAGAATAGATATTTGAGTTCAAGCAACTAAATACCACATGGCAGATATTTATCTAATGTGAAAAGATTTTTGATTTGATACATGAGTTATTCTTGTCATCTGTTATTTCCGTAACTCCTTTAATTTGTATGTAAGTCTGGTTTCTTACTCATTAATAATCTTTTAAAACACGTTGACATCTGTACCTTGTAGTTATGGCCACGTGAAGTGTTCGCATCCTGATATTACTTGTTTTTGTGGATGTAAAATCTAACCGGCAAGTGCATCAGGTCGTCAAGTAAATAATTAAAACGGTGTGAATCGAGTATCGAATTCAGGGAACTTGTTTTACTTGGCAAAGCATCATTCAGTAAATAAGCATTTGTGTAAAGAATTGATTATCATGAAGTAAAAATAGAAATAATTCTATTCTAAGTAAAAGCAGTAATTGTGAGCAAGTGATTGTGAAAACAAATATGTAAAAGCGTTGGGTCCTTCTACTGAGATACTTGATGCAATTACGGTTTTTCTCTACTTGAAATTATTTATGTGTTTTATGCTGAAGGCACAAATACCAAACACCGATGTCTCGCAAGTTTGGCCTAATTCAAATTAAACTTCATTCTCAGATGTCTTTTGTTGAACTTAGCCTAAACGAACAACATTACAATTACAGCATGATAAAAACTAAATACTGCACTCCATGTCTGACAGTTCAATAACCTAGCCCTGCCCTATCCAGTTCTAAGGATGCAATACATTTTCCAATGCTAAAGCTCCTAACCTTACATACAAATGGGTGATCAAGCCACATGCATGCATAACATAAGCACAGATAGAAACATTGAACACATAAAAACAACTTCAAATAGATAGTAATAATATTTACATCAAGTACTCAGCGGAATTTCCCAACAAAGGATTCTAGCCCTCCATTACAAGGGAGTACCTTTCACAAATAGGAGAAGGGTTTTAGAGAAAATACAAGATTACAAAGTAGTGGGGATGTCTCCTCCACCTCTAGGAACCTAGGAATCACTCCTAAACCTAAAATCTACCTAAAAGTTAGGGCCTTTTTCTTCCTTGCTAAGCTTTTGCTCTGTTCTTCGTTCAGCACTAGGCTTACATAGTCTATTCAGACTTCCCTTTCATTCTCTACAATTCATGCTTAAAAAGGGCTTTTTTGTCCATGAAGGCGCGCTTAGTGTCATCTTCGTGCTTAGCACGAGTAAGTGAAATTTGGCTTAGCGCCATTCTCGCACTAAGCACAGAAGAGACAATCTTCTTGCTGAACGAGCTGATGACACGCTGAGCGCGTGATGACATGGCAGATTCTCTTCAATATTCATCTCACTCGCTAAGGGGCTGATGTCTCGCTTAGCGGTTGAGTCTCGCTAAGCGCACGGTCCAGGCTTAACGAAACAACAACTTTTGCACCTTCCAATTTTTCTTCTTTTTTACTTGGAATTGAAGTGAAATTTACATTAAATTCATATGGAAAGCTTCTACTGAGCAAATATAAAAACTAAACAAGAAATATTTACAATCCTACCAAAAAGAACCATAAATTGGGAGAAATGTATACATTTTTGAAAACCTTTCTATACGAAAGTTAGTTGTAAATGACGACTAACAAACTCCCCCAAATTTACAGTTTTGCTTGTCCTCAAGCAAAGAAAGAACAGTTCACTTTTCCTCAAGTGACAAACTCACAGTGGTTATTCACAAGGTGTTTGTTCCAAAGAATTCAATCACATGACATGAATGGCATACAATGTTTCAATCAACAACTTCTCACAAGACATACAACTTTTCAAAGATATGGACATGATCATTAAGCATCACAGCTGAAATAAGCTAGCAAGAATGACAGGTATCAAGGAAGGATCATCAACCAAAGCCTCACGGTCACTATTTCACTCAAGCACAAGTGTTTAGGCTTTCTGTTAGTCGCTTCATACGACTAACTTTTGTATAGAAATCATTTTCCAAAGCTTGTATAGTTCCCCAATTTATGGTTATTTTGTAGTGATTTTTGTAAATAAATCTTGTTTTATGGTTAATGATTTCTCTAGAACATTTCCATTGAATTTAATGATGAAATTTGTGCATTTTCAGGTGAAAAATAGGCTAAGTTTTGAATTGCAAAATGTAGCAGTTGGGCTAAGCTCAACAGTTGGGCTAAGCGTAGATTTAGCGCGCTTAGCGCAAAGGAGAATCTGGCAGAGCATCAGGATCAAAGTTGCGCGCTAAGCATGAGATCAGTGCGTTAAGTGCAGCAGGTGCCTTCAGCCAGGCTAAGCTCGAGACTGGTGCTAAGCCCAATTTCACTTACCCGCGCTAAGTGCGAGGGTGGCGCTAAGCATAGCGTCGCGATTTCAGAGCCTATTTAATGTCTGTCTTGTGCAGAATTAGGGTAATAACTTTCTACAGCTTTTACACACCTTTTAGGACAGTGTGCAGAATGGCCAGGGCGCAAAATTCCAAAGCAGCCACAGGCCTATTTAGGGAAAAGAGCCCTAGAAGCAGAAAAGAGGAGTAGCTTGTGCATTGAAGCCTAGGCTTTGTCATTTAGGAGATTATTGAGTAGAGAGTGAGTGTGAGATGCTGAGAAGAGGAGGAGGAATCCCCCTTCTTATGTAAGGAACTATCATTCTTTGTTTTTAGTCTCATTTATTGTTAGGGTTTCTTTGTAATGGCTGGCTAAACACCCTAGTTGGGGATTTCTAATGAACAGCTGATGTAAATACCTAATATCTAATTGATTATGTTTTCTGTGTTCAATGCTTCCTTCAATGCTTAATGTTTGTATGCTTTTGGTCTGATCACCCATTTGTGTGCACAATTAGGTGACATTAGCATTGGGAAATGTACTGTTGCCTTAGAACTTGATTGAAGTAGGATTGCAACTTAGCCTTACATGAGGATCTGCGGGTGAAGTTTTGGTTTTAATTATGCTGTTACAATAATGTTGTTTAGTTTAGGCCTAATCTTACATGAGGGTTATGCGAACGAAGCTTGGGCTAAATTAGGATAAACTTTAGTAAGCTACTTGAGCTGAGTCTAGTAGTCTTACATGAGGGATCTGCGAACGAAACTCAGTTTATGTTAGTCTAAACCTAAGAGTGCTATCTAAATCGGGTGTAGTCTTAAATGAGGGATATGCGTACGAAGCTTGGGTATTCAGCCTAACGAGGGATCGAGGGTTTAGTAATTTAGGCTACAACATAGAACACAAGAACACGATTGATTAGAGAAAAATATTTCTATGCATCAGCTTGTTTGTTAGAAAGACCCAACATATCTACCTACTGTTGTCATTTTATTTACCTTGCATTTTATAGTTTTTTAGCATACAAGTTTAGTTTAAATTCTTTTTGAAATTATCACTTATACATGTTCTCTCAACAATGCTTCAATTCTGAACTTAATTCAGGCTAACATTAGTTCCCTGTTTTTGATACTCAAATTCATCCGTTTTAATTTTAAATACTTGACGACCCGGTGCACTTTCCAGTGAAAACTCCCCATTGAAAATTTCCTTGAGACATAAATGCACAAAAAGTAACTGCAGTGGGGAGACATCAAAGTATTTATGGCGCCATTTTCGGGGATCTAAACTGTTGGTAGAGTTTAGTTCAGTTTGCAGCATTGCTTTAATTTTACTTTTTCAATTTTTTTTATTCTTTTAACTAACATAGTAGTTTAGTACATTCATTGTTCTTTTGAACTGGATAACTACTGTACTGTGCTTGTATACAAAGAAGATCTTCTGCAGGTGAATTGATTCCCGTTGATTTGGAGATTAACACCATTTGTAGAAGGCGTAATCAGGAGAAAATTAGAAAATTTTTGCAGGACTTAGAGGCAGCAGCAATTCCAGAGGAAGAACCTCAATCTTCTGAGGCATTTTCTAGTTTTCCTATTGCAGAACATTCTCATTTAGATCCTAGTGAAGACTACATCATGGCTGAAGAGCCAAGAAGAGTTACTCTGGAAGATTATTCAAGTTCTAATGTGCCACAATTTTTCACCAGCATTGCACAACCAGAAGTTCAAGCATAAACCATTACTTATCCATCATCATTGATTCAATTGATTCAGAATATTTTGTCTCATGGATTACCAAATGAAGACCCATATGCATACTTAGCCACTTACATAGAAATATGTTATACTATTAGGTTGGCTGGAGTGCTTGAAGATGCAATCTGACTGAGCTTGTTTTCATTTTATTTATCGGGAGAAGCCAAGAGGTGGCTTCATTCATTCAAAGGTAATAGTCTTAAGACATGGGATGAAGTGGTGGAGAAATTTCTGAAGAAATATTTCTGAGTCTAAGACTGCAGAAGGCAAAGCTGCCATATCTTCTTTTCAACAATTTCCCGATGAATCTTTGAGTGAAGCCTTGGAAAGATTTCGTGGTTTATTGAGAAAGACTGCCACTCATGGATTCTCAGAATCGATACAACTCAATATATTTATAGATGGGTTAAGACCGCAGTCCAAATAGCTTTTAGATGCTTCCGCAGGTGGGAAAATCAATTGAAGACCCCTGAAGAAGCCATGGATCTCATTGAAAATATGACTGTAAGCAACATTGCTATTTTGAGAGATAGAGCTCACATTCCCACCAAAAAGAGTTTATTGGAGTTAACCTCCCAAGATGCATTGTTGGCACAAAACAAATTGATGTCTATGCAACTGGAAACCTTGACTGAAACACTAAGTAAGTTGCCAACTCAAATTCAGTCTGCACATACTTCACATGCTTCTGTTTTGCAGGTTGTAGGATGTACCATCTGTGGGGGAGCTCATGAATTTGGATGTTGTATTCCTATTGAAGAACACCCTACTCGTGAAGTCAATTACATGAGAAATCAGCCCAAAAATAATTTCAATGCAGGAGGATTTTCTGGATTCCAACATGGCCAACAATATAATCAACAACAGGGACAATGGAGGAACCACCCTGGAAATGAGTTCAACAGAGATCAAGGTGGACCATCCACAAGGCCACAGCAACAAGAGCCTAGTCTCTTTGATCGCACAAAAAAGCTAGAAGAGACTCTAGCTCAGTTTATGTAGGTTTCTATGTCCAATCAGAAGAGCATAGAGTCCGCCATAAAGAATCTTGAGGTCCAAGTGGGACAGCTTGCAAAGCAATTGGTGGATAGATCATCAAGCAGTTTTACAGCTAATACAGAGAAAAATCCCATGGAGGAATGTAAAGCTGTGATGACCAGAAGTAGAATGGCCATCCAAGAAGATGATAGTGAAGCTAGAAAGAAGATGGATGAACATAAACAACAGTTGGCACCTGCCATACCCTAATTTCGTCCGGAGACCATTGTTTGATGGCATGCAACCTTTGTTTGACCGCTTCGAGGTACTTGGCACCCTTTGTTGCACAATACGTGAAGTTCTGTGACATGCCGGAGATCAAAAGGAAGCATTGTTACACAATCCTTGAGATTTCGTAACATGCCGGAAATCAAAAGGAAGCATTGTTACGCAATCCGTGAAGTTCCATAACATTCCGAAAGCCAAAAAAGGAGTAATTACGTGACCCGTAAGGTTTCGTAACCTTATGGAAAGAAAACAAGTATCGTTACGAAATTCATAAAGTTTCGTAGCATTACGGAAAAAGAATCACCAAAAAAAGCAAGGGGATGTATTTAGTAAAAAAGGGGTGCAAATAGCAACCAAGCCCACTTGGGCCTTCCAGGATGTTCCTCTAGAAGGTGGTTGCTTCTGGAGGAAGCAACCTGGCTCGCCTGGGCGAGCTGGGTGGCAAGCTCCTCCCCTATTTTCCTATAAATAGGGGGAGGAGTGAAGGAGAAAGGGGTTCAGCCCTCCTGGTATTTTGGGATCACTTGAAATCAGTGAAAAAAAATCGTTTCCGTGAAGAAAATCCAAGCCGAGGCGCTTCCGTAACTCGTCCGTGACGTTTCCGTAAGCAAATCCGTGTAGGTTTTCCGCCGTCTTTCGTTTGTTCTTCGCGTTCTTCGGTCTTCAACCGGTAAGTTCCCGAAACCGAACTTTTCAATTCATTTTATGTACCATTGGTGGTCTCCATTTGTTTCGTGTACTTTTATTTCCATTTTCATTTACTTTCGGTACCCCTTTTTGACGTGCTTTAGTCATTTACTTAAGTCATTTTCTCGCCTAATCAAAAAATAAAATAAATTTCCACCGATAATTTGAATTGTAATATCCGTTAATTTCTGTTAAAATGAAATCCGACCGTTCGGTCATGCCATAACCATGTTGGAAACCAAAAAGAGGTAAAATAATAATATAATAATAAAAAAATATCTTTTAATAAAATAAAGCAAAAAAATCAATCGGACGTTTCTCTTTGGGATTTCTCTTTCTTAATCGAATTGACTAATAACCAAAGTGAAACCAAGGCTAAAATCAACTCACAAAGTCAAGCTTGTCCACAAAAAATCATTAAAAAGGATTTTAAGGTTCAATACCTCAGTTTTTCTCACCAAGTATAAAGGGATCATTTTAAGGTCCAATGCCTTAAAAGGACCACCTTCCAAGTAAAAAGAATCGCATGATTCACCCTTTTGAAAGAACTACGTAGGTCTGATTTCCTCTTCGATGGAGGGTACGTAGGAGCAAGAGCCCCGCTTTTGTCGACCTCAAAATTAAAAAAGAAATAAAAGTTTAGATACATAATTTCACACAATTCTAATCTAAGGCTGTTGTCCTTTGGGACAAACGTGAGAGGTGCTAATACCTTCCTCAAACGTAAATACAACTCCCAAATCTGGAATATTCTTCATGACCGATTTCCTTTGGTTTTTCTAACGTTTTCCTTTCAATAAACGTTGGTGGTGACTCCGTGCATTTTCCTCCTTTGGAAGACGCACCCGTGAGCCTCGCCTCGCTCGCCTGCAAAAAGGGTAGGTTGCGACAGCACCTAAGCCAACACTTGAACCTATTTCTGATTTCATAGAAATTGAAGAGATTAATGAGGAGACTGAAGATGACAAGGAAGAAGAGACACCAATACAAGAGAAAGAATAAAAGAAAAAGAAAAAAAGTTGAAAAATGAGAAACATAAAGAGAAAGTTGTTGATGATGAGATAAGGAAAGGCAAGAGTAAGGCAAACATTGACAAGAAGAAGGATACTACTCCAAATGAAGGCAAGGAAGTACCTTATCCTTTGGTACCTTCTCGGAAAGAGAAAGAAAGACATTTGGCCAGATTTCTTGATATCTTCAAGAAACTGGAAATTACTTTACCCTTTGGAGAAGCACTTTAACAGATGCCACTCTATGCCAAACTTTTAAAAGGTATGCTGACGAAGAAGAACCGGTACATCCACAGTGACAAAATTGTGGTGGAAGGCAATTGTAGTGCTGTGATTCAACACATTCTTCCACCTAAGCACAAAGATCCTGGAGTTGTCACGATACCGTGTTCCATTGGTGAGGTTGCTGTAGGAAAAGCTCTCATAGACTTGGGAGCTAGTATCAACTTAATACCTCTTTCCATGTGCTGGCGACTTGGAGAGATAAAGACAATACCTACATGTATGACCCTCCAGTTAGCTGATCGCTCCATCGCAAGACCATATGGAGTGATTGAAGATGTTTTAGTGAGGGTGAAACACCTTTCATTCCCAGTAGATTTTCTAGTTATGAATATAGAAGAAGATAATGACATTCCCATGATTTTGGGCCATCCTTTCATGTCCACAACTAACTGCATAGTTGATATGGGAAAAGGTAAATTGGAATTAAGTGTGGAGGATCAGAAAGTTTCATTTGATTTATTTGAAGCCATGAAGCATCCAAATGATTTAAAATTTTGTGTTGATATGGACAAAATAGAACAGGAAATTGATAAAGTTGCCACAACCATGGAACTACACTCTCCTTTGGAAAAAGCATTGATTAATCAAATGAAGTGTCTGACTAAAGAAGAAGAGCATGAAGTGCAGACTTGCCTTAAAGAGTTAGATGGTGCAAGAGAAAACTCTGAGGGACATTCGGCATTTGAAGAATTGAAGAATAGTGGGCAAATAGAAAAACCAAAAGTAGAACTAAAAACCTTGCCTGCACATTTGAAGTATGTATTTTTGGAGGGCAAAAATTCAAAACCTGTGATTATTGTTAGTCGGTGAATACGACTAATTTTTGTGTGTAAAACTTGTGTAAATTGTATCAAACTCGTCCAATTTATGGGTATTTTGAAGTGTTGTAATTACTTTTTGTTAAAGATAGGTAATAAATACTTAGTACTTCCATTTTGTGTGTTTAATAATAATTTTTCTCTAAATTTTAGGTTAATTAGGCAAGTTTTGAAGTGCTGATTTTCACCCTCTCGCAAAGCCAATCTTCTGGCTTAGCGAGCCATCCGTTGAGCGCAACACTTCTCGGCTGAGTGCGAGGAAGAATCCGGAAGGAGGATGAGCTGTGCATATTCGCTGAGTGAAGGGTCATCCCGCTAAGCGCACCACTTCAGTCCATCCGCTGAGCGAGAAAAGCCGCGCTAAGCCAAAATTCACTAATGTGCGCTAAGCGGTTCAGAATTGCACTGAGCGCACGAGCACGAACAAAGCCACCTATTTAAGCCTGAAATCAGATTTTGAAAGGGAGTTTGGCCTTTTCTTGAAGCTTCTGCATGTCTAGACAGTTCTAGAGAGAGAAAGGTCCAAGTTCCAGAGAGTTTGAGAGAATTTGTTGTGTGAAGATCCGCAAAGACCAGAGCTGGAAGAGGAAGCCATCCTGAGAGCTTGAGATGAGTTTGTGAGTGATTGTGAGGTCCTAGAGGTGGAGGAGACATCCCCACTACTTGTATTTCGGCAATCTTTCATTCTCTTCTCTTTGTTGTAAAGGAAGCTTCCTAGTTATGGAAAGCTAAATCCTCTGTTGGATCTTCCTTGTAGGTACTTGATGTAAATATCTTTTTATCTATTTAATGATGATTTGTGTGTTCATTGTGCTATCAGAACTTCATTCTACCATGCTTTTGCCTTGATCATGTAGATGCATGTGTTTTTAGGATCATTCAACAGTGGAAACTGGTCTGATTCTTAGAACTTGATAGGACAGGGCTAGTTTGTCATATTGTCACGAGGAATCGGGGTACGGTAACCTAGTTGTTGTATGTTTGTCTTAATGCGGTCCTGGCCGAGTTTAGTCCAACAAGAGGAATCTGCGGATGATGCTTGATCAGGACTAGGCTAGACTATCATAAGGAATCAAGGTTTAGCATTTCAGGAGACACCATAGAACGCATGAGCATTGTTAAGTAGAGACTATCCTTCTAACATCAGGCACCTATTAGGAAGACCAACGTGTCATCTACTTGTTTTTACGCATCATTTCTCACGTGATTTTTCCTTTTAATAGTTAGTTTACACACCTGTTCATAATAAACACATCTTTTTTCACACTGGACACCTATTTACTGAAATAGCTTTACCAAGTAACACAAGTTCCCCTTAGAGTTCGATACTCGGTTCTTACCGTTTTATACTACTTGCGCGATCCGGTGCACTTGTCGGAAGCGAACAATTATTAGCAGCTTGTTGAAGGAAGCTGAAGAAGATCAGCTAGTGCAGATTTTGAGGAAACACAAGGCTGCCATGGGATGGCACATATCTGACTTGAAAGGAATTAGTCCATCTTATTGCATGCACAAAATCAATATGGAAGCTGATTACAAGCCGGTAAGATAGCCTCAAAGAAGATTGAACCCAATCATGAAGGAAGAGGTTCGCAAGGAGGTACTCAAGCTGCTAGAAGCAGGCCTTATTTACCCCATTTTGGATAGTGCTTGGGTTAGCCCTGTGCAGGTTGTACCTAAGAAAGGAGGTATGATAGTCTTAAAAAATGACAAAGACGAGTTAATACCCAAAAGAACTGTCACTGGGTGGAGAATGTGTATTGATTATCGGAAGCTGAACGATGCCACTCAGAAGGATCATTATCCACTTCCTTTCATGGACCAGATGCTTGAAAGACTTGCAGAACAGTCGTATTATTGTTTTCTAGATGGGTATTCTGGCTATAATCAGATTACTGCAGATCCCAAGGATCAGGAGAAAACTGCTTTCACTTTCCCTTTTGGTGTATTCGCATATAGGTGTATGCCATTTGGCTTTTGTAATGCTCCAGCTACTTTTCAGAGGTGTATGATGGCTTTTTTTTTCTGACATGGTGGAAAACTGCATTGAAGTTTTCATGGACGATTTCTCTATTTTTGGGCCATCTTTTGAAGGTTGCTTATCAAATCTTGAAAGAGTGCTCCAGAGATGTGAAGAGTCCAATCTAGTTCTCAATTGGGAGAAATGTCATTTCATGGTTTAAAAAGGAATAGTGCTGGGACATAAGATTTCAGTAATAGGGATAGAAGTGGATAAGGCCAAGATTGATGTAATTGAGAAACTACCTCCCCCTATGAATGTCAAGGGATAAGATGTTTCCTAGTACATGCGGGCTTCTACAGGCGATTCATCAAAGATTTCTCCAAAGTAGCCAAATCGCTAAGCAATTTGTTGAATAAAGATGTTACTTTTGTGTTTGATGAAGAATGTATGAAAGCATTTAATGATCTGAAAACGAAATTAGTGTCTGCACCAGTGATTACAGCACCAGATTGGGGGCAAGAATTTGAGCTGATGTGCAATGCAAGTGATTACGATGTAGGTGTTGTGCTTGGACAAAGAAAAGGAAATTTTTTTTCATACCATTTAATATGCCAGCAAGGTTCTAAATGATGCACAGGTGAACTATGCTACCACAGAAAAAAAATGTTGGCAATTATCTATGCACTTGAAAAGTTCAGATCTTATTTGGTAGGCTCAAGAGTTATCATCTACACTAATCATGTAGCTATTAAGTACCTGCTCAACAAGGCTGATTCCAAACCAAGATTGATAAGATGGATCTTGTTGTTCCAAGAATTTGATTTGGTGATTCGGGATAAAAAGGGATCGAAGAATGTTGTAGCTGATAATCTGTCAAGATTGGTGAATGAGGAAGTTACAGCAAAAGAAGCTGAAGTTAGAGATCAATTTCCTGATGAATCATTATTTTTAGTAAGTGAAAGACCCTGGTTTTCTGAGATGGCCTACTTTAAAGCTGTAGGAATCATCCCAAAGGACTTAAATTGGAAAAAAAGACAAATTGTTTTGCATGATGTGTGACGCAAGAAGATGTGTGTCGCAAGAAGAGGCCAAGAGTATTTTATGGCATTGCCACAATTCTCCATGTGGTGGCCATTATGGTGGAGACAAAATAGCAGCCAAGGATTTTCAATTTGGATTCTTTTGGCCCACACTGTTTAAAGATGCTCATCACCATGTGCTGCACTATGATCAATGTCAAAGGATATGTGGTATATCAAGAAGAAGTGAGATGCCTCTACAGAATATTGTGGAGGTTGAGGTGTTTGATTGCTGGTGGATTGACTTTGTAGGTCTTTTCCCTTCATCTTGTGGTAATGAATATATACTAGTAGCTGTTGACTATGTCTCCAAATAGGTTGAAGCAGTGGCTACCCCGCATAATGATGCCAAGACTGTGGTGAAATTTCTGAAAAAGAACATTTTCTCAAGATTTCGGGTGCCTAGAATTTTGATTAGTGATGGAGGTACACACTTTTGCAATAATCAGTTACAAAAGATCTTGAAACAATACAATGTGAGACACAAGGTGACATCTCCTTACCATCCTCAAACAAATGGGCAAGCGGAAGTGTCAAACAGGGAATTGAAAAAGATTTTGGAGAAGACTGTCGCTTTTACTAGAAAAGACTGGTCTATCAAATTAGATGACGCTTTATGGGCAGACAGAACAATATTCAAGACCCCAATAGGCTTATCTCCATTTCAAATGGTGTATGGTAAGTCTTGTCATCTACCAGTGGAGATGGAATATAAAGCTTACTGGGCATTGAAGTTTTTGAACTTTGATGAAACCGCATCCAGAGAACAAAGGAGAATGCAACTCTTGGAATTGGAAGAAATGAGATTGACTGCTTATGAATCTTCAAAGCTGTATAAAGACAAGGTCAAAAAGTATCATGACAAAAAGTTGCTCAAGAAGTACCTCCAACCAGGACAACAAGTGTTATTATTCAATTCAAGACTTATATTATTTCTAGGGAAGCTTAAATTGAAATGGTCTGGACCATTTACCATCAAAAAGGTTAGACCATACGGGGCAGTGGAGCTTTGTGATCCTCAATCTAAAGACCCTAATAGGACATGGGTAGTGAATGGGCAGAGGTTAGAGCAAAATCATGGTGGAGAGATTGAAAGATTGAACACTGTTCTATGCTTGGATCCTGGATAACAGGATGATGCATTAAGCTAATGACGATAAAGAAGTGCTTACTGGGAGGCAACCTAGCTTTTCTTTCCCTTCTCTATCTTCATTTTTATTTCTTGCATGTAGTTAGGACATCTTGCTTGTGATTGTGATTGATTTCAGCTTGTTTAGTAATGAACAAAAAGGGTTGTTAAAATTATGTGTGAAGAGATAAGTAGAAAATGACTTAGAAAATTTTCAGATTGCTTATCCGCTAAGCGCACCTTGCGCTAAGTGCCATCTCTTGATGCGCTAAGCCGAGCTTGCTCGCGCTAAGCGCAAAGACTCTTGATTGATTGGTTGAATGGTTCAGCTAAGTGCACATCGCTGCACTAAGCCTAACATCTTCACTGTAAGTTGCACCTTAAGCAGTGGGGTTAGCGTGGATGATGCGCTAAGCACCACTTCCTCTCTGTGAAAATTTATTATAGCTGCGCTAAGCGCGCCATCCTGCACTAAGCCCCATATTCATTCTGTAAATTGAGCTTTCAAGTTGAGCTTAGCGGAAAAGGATGCGCTAAGCGCCAACATCATTCTGTTTTGAAGTCATTGGAAGTGCGCTTAGTGCAGGTAGTGGCGCTAAGCCTGAATCACTCACTGTAAGTTGAAGCTTGATGTACGCTAAGCCTCGCATCTCAGGCTAAGCGCATGTTGCAAAAATATTTTTGGTGCTGCAGAAAGTGCTAAGCGTTGCTGCTGGGCTAAGCCCCAAATGCTTAATGGAAGTTACAACTTCATGTTGGGCTTAGCGCGAGGCTAGGCTAAGCGCCAGTGTTTTAAACTAAAACATCATGTTGGCACGCTAAGCGTAGCTGCGCGCCATACAAATTTCAGTTTTTAAAAAGTAGAAGCAGAGGCACTTGGGTTGCTATCTTGGCACCCAAACCTCTACACTCTCTCATCCCTGAGCATTTCTTTATCTGTTGTGTGCTTATCTACCCCTCTGCATCCCTTGCTTCTTCACACTCTGCATTACACAATCCAAGTAAGTCTCTTGATTTTATTTTTTGCTTTATATTTCATGCTTCACACCTTAGGATAAAGGATTTATGTTTTCTTAGTTAGCATTGTTGTTAGGTTAGTTTACTTAGTTTTAGGGTTAGGTATTTTAGGACCTTAGGTAGTTTAGAAGCCCATTGGGGGCAATGTGGTTAAAAAGGGGTGGAAACCCCTGAGTATCTTCTAGGATTCACGATGAACGCGCTAAGCATGCCTACTACGCTTAGCCTGTTCATCGCAACTATTAAAATTTTCAGATTTCTGATGATCGCGCTAAGCGGACCATGTCGCGCTAAGCGCTTTCATCTTGGTTGTTGAACCAAAACGATGCAGACGCTAAGTGCACCTGTGCACTAAGCGTCAATGGTATACTGAGATACCCAGTGTAGTTCAGGCGCTAAGCCCATCTTGCTAAGCTAAGCGCCACTTAGGTTCTGTTTCTTTAACCTTTGTAATAAGGCTAAGCACGCCTGTGCGCCTAAGCCTCAGTGTCTCTCTGTTGAGGCTGAGCTAAGCGCCAGCATGTGGCGCTAAGCCCAAGTCCTCTACTGCTTCTAAAAATTTTAGACTTAGGCTAAGCGCCCCTGTGCGCTAATCCTATTCTTCAGAAAAAAATGTTTTCTATGTCTTCGAGCTAAGCGCCAGCTTGCTGTGCTTAGCGCATGTGTTAATTTCATAAGGCGCGCTAAGCGCCCTGCTCTGTTTTCAGTTTAATTTTTCTGTTTTCTTGAGAATAAACCTGTGTTAATCTTGTGTTTTGTCTTATATTTTGCAGATGGCTTATAGGAAAAGAAAGGCACCATCTACACCCACCCAAGTTAGATTTGACAGATCAAGATTCACTTCCCAAGAGGCTTGGGAAAGATACAGACATTATTGTGCCTAGGAAGCTTCTGCCAGAGAGGAACATGGCGGTCTACTATATAGAGTTCGATGAGTTCAAGGAGGAACTCGAAAGAAGCCACTGGGACGAGGAGTTGACTGACTTTGGGGATGGCAACATTGATGTTGCCATTGTGAAGGAATTCTATGCCAACCTCTATGACCCCGAGGACAAATCACCTAAGTAGGTGAGGGTGAGAGGTCATCTGATTAAATTTGATGAGGATACGCTTAATACTTTCTTGAAGACTCCTGTTATTGTGGAAGAGGGGGAATCACTCTGTGCTTATTCTAGATTTGCACTCCTGAGGCCTGATCCTCAGGAGTTGGCTGCTAAGCTCTGTATCCCAGGGAAGGGATTCGAGCTTAATGCTGATGGGCAGCCCCTGAAGATTTTGAGGAAGAACTTGACCACCTTAGCTCAGACATGGAGTGTTCTTTCCTTATCTAACTTGATTCCCACCTCCCACACTTCTGATGTCACTCTTGACAGGGCTAGACTCATTTATGGCATTATTATGAAGATGGATATGAATGTGGGGTACCTAATCTCCCTCACTGCTCAGCATGACACATCCAGACTTGGATTCCCGGCCTTGATTACAGCTTTATCTAAGGCTAGGGGAGTTCAGTCTGATTCAAGGTCCCTAGAGAGCCTGAGTCCTGCCATTAATTTGGCTTATATTAAGAAGGACTATTGGAATCTTGATGATCCAACAATAACATTCAGAGGACCTAGGAAGGCCAGGGGCTAGTGATCTGAGGCCCTTTCCACAACACCATCAGAGGTACTAGCACCTTCTTCTTCTACACTTCCTCCTTCTTCCTCCACAGAGATCCCAGTGATTCCTCCTGCACTCATACAGATACCACTACCACCTCCTCTTTCTATAGGTCTAGCAGATTTTATTTTCACTCCTCAGATGCTTCAATCCATGCTCCAGAGCATCCATAGAGGGCAGTCCATCATCATGCAGAGCCTTTAGGGCTTGGGTTTGCCCTCCATTATGAGCATGGAGGTGTTTGACACATGGGTGGCCTGGCCAGGAGACCAGCCTTCTTCCTCTGGAGGGGGTGGGGCCTCCACAGCCCAGGAGCCTGTGGTTGAGGAGCCATCACCACCAGCATGATCACCAGCAGTAGAAAAGGAGAAGACCACCCCAGCTCAGATCCCACAACCATCTCCACCATCTGCACTTGCTCCCGAGGAGACTCAGCCATCAGCACTGGATCTTAATGAAGATCAGCCCTTAGAGGAGCAGGACGTTTAAATTTTTTTTGCATTATGAATACTTTAGTTTAATTTCATTTATTTTATGATTTATGTCATTTAAATTTCAGCTTTTATATTTCAGCATTTTAATTTCAATAGCATAGTTGTTTGTGTGCTTGTACAAAAAGCTTGATTGAACAGTGAATTGATTGAACATTGTATGCAGTGGATTGTTTGGTATGAAATGAGTGTTTGGAAATGATTTGATTGAGAAAATGTATGAATTGAATGGATTGGGATGATTGGATGATTGTTTGGATCAAGTTTGCCGTCATTAGAAGAGAATGAGCATATGATTGGAGTTATGTCTGAAAATGTTAGTCGGTTGTCAGATTGATTATGAAGGAATGCATTAACCGTATCCCGGTGAGAGTGTGATCTTTAAAATTGTGAGAGAAACGACTATCATTTAGTGCTGATTTTTGCGTGAATCTCTGAAGTATGGATTGGATGCATGAAATTGAGAATGATGAAGGCCATGTTTGATTATGAATAGCTACTTAGCCAAAAAGATAACCTAATGATTGAATGAATTATCCCTTGCACCCAGTTTGAGCTGAATGAATTGATTGATTGATTAAACCTTGAGCCTATTCAGTTGTATCTTCTGCTACCTTATTATAGGTTGTAGGAGAGCATCATCCACAGAAGATGGTTCAAGGCAAATTTGTCCTAAATTTGGGGGAGGTATTATCAAGGTAAATTTGTTCCAAATTTGGGGGAGGCACTGGGTAAGGATTGAAATGGTCAAAGAAAATAGTATATACTCAATGCTTCTGTTCTTTCAAAAAAAAAGTTGTAAGTATAGATAAAGTTAATAAGTGTGTATGCTATAATTTCAGGTATGAAAGCTAAGTGCCTAAGAAAAGGGCAAGTATGGGGAAGGAATGAATGAAAAAGTGAAGGTTATTCTATGGATGAATGCTCTCCTAGAACCTAAGTTTTTGAATCATAGAAAAACCATGAATTGTTGGCAGCCTAACCCCATTACAAGCCTAGAAAGTCCTTCGAATTCATTTTTGTGTGTTCATTACTGTATGATATGAGATGAAATGCAAAGGTTGGAACTTGTGTTGGTTGTTTATGATGGAATAAGCCTAAACACTTGAGTTTGAGTGAAACAATGACTGTGAGGTTTTGGTTGATGATCCTTCCTTGAGTGAAACAGTGACTCTAATACTTGTGCTCCTATCTTTGAAAAGTTGCATGCTTGTGAGAAGTGATTGATTTAAGCATTCCATGATATTCGGTTCATATGGTTGATGTCCTTGATGAATCAAACACCATTTTCTTTTGATTGGCCCCTGTCTTTGTCACTTAAGGACAAGTGAATTGTTCTTTCTTTGCTTGAGGACAAACAAAACTGTAAATTTGGGGGAGTTTGTTAGTCGCTTCATACGACTAACTTTTGTATAGAAATCATTTTCCAAAGCTTGTACAGTTCCCCAATTTATGGTTATTTTGTAGTGATTTTTGTAAATAAATCTTGTTTTATGGTTAATGCTATCTCTGGAACATTTTCATTGAATTTAATGATGAAATATGTGCATTTTCAGGTGAAAAAGAGGCTAAGTTTTGAATTGCAAAATGTAGCAGTTAGGCTAAGCTCAATAGTTGGGCTAAGTGTAGATTCAACGCGCTTAGCACAAAGGAGAATCTGGCAGAGCATCAGCATCAAAGCTGCATGCTAAGCACAGCAGGTGCCTTCAGCCAGGCTAAGCTCAAGACTGGTGCTAAGCCCAATTTCACTTACTCGCACTAAGCGCGAGGGTGGCGCTAAGTGCAGCGTCGTGATTTCAGAGCCTATTTAAAGCCTGTCTTGTGCAGAATTAGGGTAACAACTCTCTACAGCTTTTACACGCCTTTTAGGACAACGTGTAGAACGGCTAGGACACAGAATTCCAGAGCAGCCACAGGCCTATTTAGGGAAAAGAGCCCTAGAAGCAGAAAAGAGGAGCAGCTTGTGCATTGAAGCCTAGGCTTTGTCATTTGAGAGATTATTGAGTAGAGAGTGAGTGTGAGATGCTAAGAAGAGGAGGAGGAATCCCCCTTCTTGTGTAAGGAACTATCATTCTCTATTTTTAGTCTCATTTATTGTTAGGGTTTCTTTGTAATGGCTGGCTAAACACCCTAGTTGGGGATTTCTAATGAACAACAGATGTAAATACCTAATATCTAATTGATTATGTTTTCTTTGTTCAATGCTTCCTTCAATGCTTAATGCTTGTATGCTTTTGGTCTAATCACCCAGTTGTGTGCACAGTTAGGTGACTTTAGCATTGGGAAATGTACTATTGCCTTAGAACTTGATTGAAGTAGGATTGAAACTTAGCCTTACATGAGGGATCTGCAGGTTAAGTTTTGGTTTTAATTATGTTGTTATAATAATGCTGTTTAGTTTAGGCCTAGTCTTACATGAGGGTTCTGCGGACAAAGCTTAGGCTAAATTAAGCTAAACTTTAGTAAGCTACTTAAGCTGAGTCTAGTCTTACATGAGGGATCTGCGGATGAAACTCAATTTAAGTTAGTCTAAACCTAAGAGGGCTGTCTAAATCGGGTGTAGTCTTAAATGAGGGATCTGCGGATGAAGCTTGGGTATTCAGCCTGACGAGGGATCGAGGGTTTAGTAATTTAGGCTACAACATAGAACACAAGAGCACAATTGATTAGAGAAATATATTTCTATGCCTCAGCTTGTTTGTTTGAAAGACCCAACATATCTACCTACTGTTGTCATTTTATTTACCTTGCCTTTTATAGTTTTTTAGCATACAAGTTTAGTTTAAATTCTTTTTGAAATTATCACTTATACATGTTCTCTCAACAATGCTTCGATTCTAAACTTAATTCAGGCTAACATTAGTTCCCTGTGTTCGATACTCAAATTTATCCATTTTAATTTTAAATACTTGACGACCCGGTGTGCTTTCCGGTGAAAACTCCCCATTGAAAATTTCCTTGAGACATAAATGCACAAAAAGTAACTGCAGTGGGGAATGATCACTTTCCATCAATCAACAACCAACATAAGTCTCAATCTTTGCACTGCATCTCATGCCATACAATCAAAAACTCACAAACTAAATCCGAAGGACTTCAATAGGCTTGTAATGAGGTTGGGCTACAAATAAATCATGGTTTTTCTAGGATGCAAAGGCTTAAGTTCTAGGAGAGCATATGTCCTTAGATAAACTTTTTTATTTTTATTTCCGGCTTCAATTACTTGCCTTAAAGCACTTAGCTTCACTTCTTCTTAGATAACATCACACACACTTTTATTTTAAATACTTACAGTTTTTTTTTGAACAACAACTCTTTACTTGTTGCTTATTGACTTGTTGTGTGTGTTGATATTTTCTTACCATTAGAAGCAATCACCCAATAAACTCTCCCAAATTTGGGACAAATTTGCTTTGAACCATAATGCTCTCCTACAACCCAAGACAAGGTAGATGGAGATGTAATCCATAGGTTCAAGGTTCAATCAAACAATCAGATTTTCAGCTCAATCATGGGTGCAAAGGATATGTCATTCATTCACAAGGTAAGCTTTTTGGCTAAGTGGTTAATTCACACAAAACATGGCCTTCATCATCTTCAAACTCATGCATTCATTCCATAATCAGAGATTCATGCAAAAATCATTACTTAATGCTAGTCGTTCTCTCACAATTCAAGATCACACACTCATCGGGTTGTGGTTCATGAATACCTTCACAATCAAACTGTTAAACTAACTAACATTTTCATTCATGATCCTAATCCATGTTCTTTCTCTTCTAATCACTGCATGCTTATTCAAAACATATGATTTACACATTCCAATTCATTCAAATCATGTAATCGATCAATTTAAACCAACAAACACTGAATTTTTCAAAATCAAACATCAAACCACTGGAACAAATGAAATATATTGTTCAAACTAGCTTAAAGCAAGCTACCATGCAATCCAAAAACTAAAGTAAAACTATAAACAAAATTTTTAAAAACTGAAACATAAATATAAAACCAAATTAAAAGTGTACTAAAAAAGAATAATAATAAAAGTGTTCAAAAGACATGAAAGTAGAAAACCTGTGACTGGTCATGCGGTGGGTCCTGATCCATGGCCTCATCATCGGTAAAATGCAGCATAGGCGTGCCTGCTAGTGATCCTAGCGGGGTGCTCAGCTCCAGCGCTGGTGATGCCTATGGACTGGCCTCTGCAATCACTGGATCTGCCTCTGGATCAGTTTTTGGTACAAATGACTATGGGGGAGTGGCCTCTAAATCATCCTCCTGAGCAGCAGGTGTAGTCTTCGGATTTGGTTGAGGCTCCTGAGCTATGGAGGCCTCACCTCCTACATGAGAAGAAGGCTGGACTTCTGGCTAGGCCACCTACAAGGAAAACTCCTCCATGCTCATAATTGGCTGATGCTGAGCCAAACTATGTAAACTCTGCATCACCAGGTATTGACCCTGGTGAATGCCATCATGAGGTCTATGCTCTGAGCAGAGGGATCGGAAGTAGCGGGAACTGGTGCTGAAGGAATAGGAGCTGGTGCAGTAGATGTCTGGGGAGCAGCAGAAGATGGACCCTCAGATCCTCTAGCCCTGGCCTTGCGGGTCCCTAGAAAGCTGACCATAGGGTCCTCCAACTTCTAGCATTTATTCTTTATGTAAGCCAAGTTAATGGTTGGGCTGAGGGACTCAAAAGTCAAGGAATCTGAGGTGACTCCTCGGGCCATGCATAAGGCAATGATGAGGACTGGAAATCCGAGCCTCGAGGAGTTGGACTGAGCCATAAGAGTGATCTGTCTAGAGACGAGGGCTCCAACATTCATGTTTATCTTCATCACTAATCCATATACCAATCATGCCCTATCCAAGTTCAGATCAGAAGTGTGTGATGTAGGGGCAAGGTTGAAATAAGACAGAATGCTCCAAGTCTGCGCCAGAGTAGTGAGGTCCTTCCTCAACAGCTTCCATGGTAGGACCTCAACATTCAGAACAAATCCCCTACCAGGGATACAAAGTCGGGCAGCCAGCTCTTGAGGGTTTGGTCTCAGTGAGCAGAACTGGGAGTAAGCAGGAAGAGTCACCCCTAGCTCTAGAACAACCGGAGTCTCTAGAAAAGTGTTGAGGGAATCCACATCAAACTTAATTAAATGCCCTCTGACCCTAACTTGCTTTAGAGGCTTACCCCTCAGGACATAAAGATTAGCATAAAATTCCTTCACGAGAGCCACATCTATGCTCCCCTCTATGAGGTTGGTCAGCGTTCTATGCCAGTTTCTTCTGACTAGCTTTGTCCTGAACTCATCAAACTTTGTGACAAAAAGCTTCACGTTCCTTTCCGGAAGGATGTTCCAGCCAAGAACGTTGTCAGTGTAGCAGTTCCAGGCGTCCTTAGAGGTTAATTTGTGAGTATCGTAGTGAGGTTGGGGCCTGGAAGTTGCAACTTTCCTTTTCCTAGAAGCCATCTGCACAAAAGAAACACAGAAACCAAGTTAAAATAGGTTTAATTTGAAATGACAAGCTGAAAAATGAAACTGAAATTTTGACTGGGCGCTTAGCGCGCCTTATGAAAAATTACTTATGCACTTAGCGCTATAGCCACACGCTTAGCGAGTTGACACAAATTAGAATTTTCTACAGAATTGGCTTAGCGAGCGGGCTTGCTAAGCCCAATTCCACAACAGAAACCAAATTGCGCTTAGCGCGGCCAGACACGCTTAGCGCGACAACACTACTTGACATATATGGCTTAATGAGAAGGCTTGCTAAGCCCAGTTCCAACAATTATAGAAGTAGAGAGTAAATTGCGCTTAGCGTGACAGGGCGCGCTTAGCACATGGAAAAACAAAAATAAAATCACAAGTTCCTTGGGCTTAGCGGGCAAGCTCGCGCTTAACGAGTTCATAAATATTCAATCATTCATCAGAAAAGATGAACTCCCTTAGCTCAGCAAGACACACTTAGCGCGTTCATCGCCATTTCCAGAAAAAATGTGGCTTTTTCAGCCCCCTCAACTTAGGTCTCTATTAGGCCATCAAATCCTAACCAAAACATGTCAAAATGAGATACATTTTATGTGAATCAAAACCCCTAACACTATTCTAACTAACAACTAACCTAACATCATGCAATCAAAATGAAAATCAAAGCTTTAAAGTAGTAAACTAAGTTAACTAACCTAAGGTTTTAAACAAAAATTAAGAACAAGGTTAAAGGAAGCTTACTTGGATCGCTAAAATTGGATGCAAAGAAGGAAGCAAGGAGAACAAGCAAAGAGTGAGAGCACAGTGTAGAGAAGAAGCACCAAAGAAATGCCAAAATGCAGTTTAAAAGCACAAATGAAAATGTAATTGCCAAAGACAATTATGCTTTATTTTTGGCGGTTTCGAATGCCTCGCTTAGCCCGTCACCTCGCTAAGTGAGCATACATGAAATTCAAGTTTCCAAACACATGCGCTTAGCGGGCAAACTCAGTTAGCCCAATGCAAAAATTCAAATTTTCCAGAGAAAACTTTGGGCTTAGTGCGAAGAGTCGTACTTAGCGAGTTCTGCAGCCCTGATTAGCCTACAACTCTCGCTTAGAGGGTAGTGGCCATGCTTAGCAAATTAACATGCTCCTTAAATGCAGTAGTGGGTTGCGCTTAGTGCAATTCGAAAGAATTAACATCCAGAGAAGTTTTTGCGCTTAGCCCAATTCGAAAGAATTAACATCCAGAGAAGTTTTTGCGCTTAGCCCAATTTGAAAGAATTCAAATCCAAAGAAATTTTTGGGCTTAGCACAAAGAACGTGCTTAGCGAGACCACAACAGCTAATGATCAGGGGTCAAGGTGCTTAGTGCAAGCAAGAGTTCGCTCAGCGCAGGAAGGAAAATATGCTTAGCGCGAGATGTGCGCTTAGCGAGTGAACTGCTGAAATACAAAACATGCTTAAAATGATTTCATGCAACCCCTTTTATGAAATACAAAACATGCTTAAAATGATTTCATGCAACCTCAAATAAACCAACTCTAAAAAAGATGCAATGAAAACAGAATTAAAAAGGACTGGGTTGCCTCCCAGGAAGCACTCTTTTAATGTCATTAGCTTGACACATGATACCTCAAGGGTCTGGATCAAATTTGGTTCCTACCTTCAGAACCTTTTCCTCAAACTCCTTCACCTACAAGCATACATTTTGGTCTAAAAGTTGTTTTTCTTCATCAAATAGATTGAAACTGATCTTTTGATCTTCGATGCCCATTTCCAACTTTCTTCTTCCCATATCCACCACAAAACTTGCGGTCAGCATGAACGGACGTCCCAAGATCAATGGGATATCAGCATCTTCTTTGATGTCCATGACCACAAAGTCGGCAGGGAAAGTGAAGTGCTTTACTCAGACCAAAACGTCTTCTATCACTCCATACGGTCTGGTGATGGAGCGATCAGCTAACTGCAGAGTCATTCTGGTTGGCATTATCTCTAGCTCTCCTATCGTCCGACACATAGAGAATGACATCAAATTTATGTTGGCTCCTAAATCAATAAGAGCCTTACCAACTGAGACTGCACTGACCAAGCAAGGTATAGTGACACTGCATGGATCTTTGTGCTTGGGTGGAAGGATGTGTTGAATCATAGCACTACAGTTTCCCTCCACTACAATTGTGTCACTATGGATATACTTGCTCTTTCAGGTTAGCATATCCTTCAGAAATTTAGAGTAAAGTGGCATTCGCTGTAAGGCTTCTCCGAAGGGCATGGTGATCTCTAGCTTCTTGAAGATGTCAAGAAAATGCGTAAGATGTCTTTCTTTGTCCTTCCTAGAAGGTACCAATGGATATGACACTTCTTTCCACTCAGATGGAGCTACCTCTTTCTTCTTTTCTTTGGACTGCTCACTTTTACTCTTTTTCTTTTCATCTCTTTTTTCATTTTTTCCAGTTTTTTCATTGTTTTCTTTTTCTTTTTCTTCTTCTTTCTCTTTATCTTTCTTTTTCTCATCATTTATTTCATTCTCATTCTTGCTTATTATATTCTCCTTCTCCTGGTCACCCTTTTCATCTTCTATCTCCTCAAGTTCACAAAATTGTCCTCCGGTTTAGATGCTGGTTCAGTTACCCGCTGTTGTTTATGATGCAATCCTCCCTAGGAAGGGACCAATCACTAGAACCATGAGCAAGAGGCTCCAAGAAGATTGGGCTAGAGCTGCTGAAGAAGGCCCTAGGGTTCTCATGAACCTTAGGGTAGATTTCTGAGCCCATGGGCCAAGGTTGGGTCCAATTGTCTTTGTACATATTAGACTAGGATGTCATTATATTTGGTCCTTGTATTTAGGGCTCCATATTGTAGGTAGGGTACCCTAGAAATATAGGATTTTTCAGCCCTTGTATTTTTGGGCACCAAGACTAGTTTTTGTATTAGGGGTAGTTTTGTAATTTCACATGCACTAAGTGGATATTTGATGTGTGTGGTTGGAAATAAATTTAATTGAATTGGTAGAAGCCCAATCCAATTAAATTTTAGAGGGGGAGGTGAGCATTTGCTTACTACACCCCATTGCCACATCATATAGTCACACTTTGTGCATGTCCTTCATGCTTTTCATGCCTCATGACACCTAAGCACACTTAGTGGAGAATCTTGGAATTGATCTTGGATTAGTGGGCTGAACCATAACTAAAATTCACTAATCATAATTAGTGAAATTTTGGCTCCAAAGTTTGGCTCCAGAAATTCAATTTCAAATTCAAGTGAAATTTGAATTTCCCTCCAATTTTGTGTGACACTTAGGCTATAAATAGAGGTCATGTGTGTGTATTTTTTTCAACTTTGATCATTTGAATATTAAACTTCAGATTTCAAAGCTCATTTAGAGCACAAAATTTCGTGCTCTTCTCTCCCTCTCCCCTCATTCATCTCCTTCTTCCTCCAAGCTCTTATCCATGGCCTCCTATGGTGGTGAGCTTCTTCTAGACTCATCTTCTCCTTGAAGTGGCATCTCCTCTCTCTCTTCCTTTCTCCATTCCGCTGCCATTTATCTTCCAAGAAGCAAAGGAATCCATTGATGAAGAAGATCCTAGGCCTACAAGCTCCAATGGAGCTTGCATCATGTGGTATCAAGAGCATCTTCATCTAGGTGATGTTCTTTTGCTTCCTCTATCTTTTTGTTCGGTGAATTCTCTTTAATTCCTTGTTCTTCATCTTATTCTCCATGTATATCCTCCATTGTCTTGTGGTTTGGTGCTGTTTAGAGTAGATTCAAAAAAAAAATAAACCGATTAAATCTTAGATCTACACTTGCTCTTGCATTTCTATGGTTCAAATTTTGTAGATCTACTCTTGAATCTTGTTTTTGTGTTGATTTTAGGTTTTATCATTTTTCATTCATAATATTCTTGTGCTGAACCTTAGATCTAAATGTTCTTCCAAAATATAGATTAAAAAAAAACACAAAAATCTAAGTGTAAATCACTTAATCCATGTTGTCTTAGAGTCGTGTTTAGTCATAGTAATTGTCACATTATGTTCTAAGTTTGTGTTGAATTTTATTTTGTTGATTGAATTCTAGATACATTTGTTCATGTATTCTTGTCATTCTTAGCCTATCTTTTGAATTTTGAGTCTAATTCATGCATGTTATTTAGTTCATAACATGTTCTAAATCTATTCCTAGAAGTAGTCTTGTTCTTGAACTTTTTTTTTTGTTTTCTAAGTTTCCTACATGATGCCTATGATGAAGTTGAGTTGTGGTGCTTAGTTGTGGCTGGATTTGTGAATCAAAATAAGTCTTAAGCTCTCTTGAATTGTGTTATTCAATATAATTGAGCATAAGCAAACACAAATTGTAACTATCCAAGCCTTAAGCAACATAAACACTATTCTTGATTTCTAGGTTGAAATCGCTCGTGCTGGCAGCTTGAACATACGAACTTGTATAACTTACTGGGAATTGGTCACTATGTTTTTTGAGCTGAAAGTTTTACTGAATTTTTTATACATCTGGACCAAAATTATAAAAAAAGAACCAAGCGATTTGGATTAAATGAAAAAATAAGAAAAATCGCACAAGTTGGCAGACAAATCAGTGTCCAGGAAAAAAAAAAGTGAAAGGAAAGTGTGCTTGTTGTTTTGGCTCAAAATTTGTTCTATAATTGGTGCCTATTTTATACCAATCCTAGTTCTGAAATTTAAATTGAAAATTATTGTGAAAACAAGTGCCAAAACTATAGGTTTCTTGAGTCTTTTTTTTTTTTAGTTTTTCTACTCTACTCTAGAGTCATTCTAGGTTTCTCTTTGAGTCCTAGCTTGCTTTTTTGTGTTTTTCATTGCTTTAATTGTTGAATAATCCTTGAAAATTTGTCTTGTTAAAACTCTATTGGTTTAGCTTTCATTTCATTTTTTTTGTCTTTGGTTATTGCTTGTCTCTTTGTTTCGTTGGTTGTGAGTTGCCATATAGGGAATTGGAAAGGAGGATTGGTGCCATATCTTGAAGAATTTGAGTCAAGAAGAAAGGGGCCAACCACCTTAAGAGCTATTGGACTAAGAAGCACTCCAAATTGAGTGAAACACTAAAGAGAGAATAGCCACCACAATTGAGGACTTTTTGTTTCTTTGTAATTTTGTAATTGGCAATTTGCTTTGCTTTCAAATTTTGTAACAAAAAGGCCTTTCATTGGAAGTAAGTTGGGAGCCTCCGCTAGGTCACCCTACTTCCATTTGTGTGTAATAATTTTAGGAAATTTTCCCTTAGGATAGTGAGTGTTTTGTTGGGAACCTTAAATGAGGTCATCCAAACACTCTTAGGATCCGCCTAGTTTGCATTTCTTGCACTTTAATTTCTTGCTTACTTTCATAGCTTATTTCTTTTACCCTCCATTGTCAAACCACCTAGATAGATTGCCTTTTACCAATTAGTTTTTACCTTATCTTTCACACCTCTTTTAGTGTTTATTTTGGCTAGTTTCAACCATAGTTTCTTTTATCTTTTGTTTTCAAACCCCCAACAAGAAAGAACCATAACTTAGGAACCAACATGAGTCTTCATTCTTCATCTAGTGTTAATGGTGAGGGTTCTACTCCTAAGGACCCCTTGTATAAGATATTAGATGAGTTGAGATCCCTTAAGTTGTGGAAAGAAAAACAAGAGAGAAAAGAAAAAGGTAAAAAAAGAGTGGAAGAAATAAGTCAAGATGAAAGAGAGAAAATAAGAGAGGAAGAAAGAAGAAAAATACTGAAAGAAATGAAAAGAGAAAAACATGCCTCCTATAGTAGTCATGACTCTTGCAAGAGTTTAAGTGAAGAACTTAGCGACTATTATAGAGGGCGTCATAGTTCACATACTAAACATCACTCCCAAAGAAGAGAAAAGGATAGAAGGCCTCAAGAGGTTAACATTAGCCTCCCATATTTCCACGGAAAAGATAATGTTGAGGCCTACTTAGATTGGGAAATGAAGGTTGAACAACTCTTTGCTTGCCATCATATTAGCGAAGAGAGAAAAGTTCCATTGGCTACCCTTAGCTTTCAAGGGTATGCCCTCTATTGGTGGACTTCCCTTGTTAAAGAACGAAGGATTCATGGGGATCCTCCAGTAGAGTATTGGAATGATCTTAAGAGTGCCCTTAGGAAGAGGCACATTCCCTCCTACTATGAAAGGGAGCTTATGGACAAGCTCCAAAGGCTTAGACAAGGGAGTATGAGTGTTGAAGAATATAGACAACAAATGGAACTACTCCTTTTAAGAGCTAGAATTAGGGAGGAGGAAAGAACAAGCATAGCTAGGTTCCTTAGTGGGCTCAATATGGAAGTGAGGGACAAGGTTGAACTCCTTCCATATAGAGACCTAGATGAGCTAGTCCAACTTTGTATAAGAGTGGAGCAACAACTTAAAAGAAAGCCTTCTTCAAAATCTTATGGCTCTCACTCTTATCCAAGGAAGGACCAAGCCCATGGAATTTTAGGGGTTGCACCTTCAAAACCCAAGGAAGATAAGGGTAAGACCATAGAGAAATACACCCCTAAGACTAGTTCCCAAGAAAGGACTAGCAACATTAAATGCTTCAAATGTCTTGGGTGAGGTCACATTGCCTCTCAATGCCCCACAAAGAAAACCATGATCATGAGGGGTCAAGACATTTATAGTAGTCAAGAGGAGACTACTTCTTGCCCTTCCTCTAGTGGAAGTGAAGATGAAGTAAGGGGTGAAGAGTCTAGTGAGGAAGTCTACCCCCATGAAGAAGGTAACCTCTTAATGGTTAGAAGGCTCCTTGGAGGTCAATCTTGTGATCTATCTCAATCCCAAAGAGAGAACATCTTTCTTACAAGATGCAAAATTTTAGATAAAACTTGTTCTCTCATTGTGAATAGTGGATCTTGTTGCAATTGTTGTAGCACAAGATTAGTTTCCAAGTTGAACCTCACTATCATTCCCCACCCAAAACCTTATAAACTTCAATGGCTCAATGAGCAAGGGGAAATGATAGTTAACCAACAAGTGAAGGTACCTTTCTCCATTGGGACATATAAGGATGAAGTTAATTGTGATATAGTTCCCATGGAGGCAAGACATATTCTTTTAGGAAGGTCGTGGCAATTTGAAAGGAAGATCATTTATAATGGCCTAACTAATGTGATTACCCTCACCCATCTTGGCACTAAATTTGTGTTGCATCCTCAAACACCTTCACAGGTGGCCAAAGATCAACTAACTATGAAAGATAAGAGGGATGAGGAAGAAAAATTAGAAAAACAAAAGAAAAAGAAGGATAGTAAGGCCTTGTCTTCAAAGGGCAGGGGGAAGGAAAAAGAGGGAAAGGATTCCTCCAAGAAGATTGTTAAGAAGGAAAATCATTTTGCAACAAAAGGTGATATTAAAAGAGCACTCTTTCTTAAACAATCTTTCTACCTTCTCCTATCATGGGAAACATCCCTTAGCACTGCCTCAATTCCTACATTTGAGACCTTACCCCCAAAGGTCCAAGAACTCTTACATGAATTTGGTGATATATTTCCCAAAGAGATACCCCCTGGGCTACCTCCTTTAAGGGGAATAGAACACCAAATAGATTTAGTCCCAGTAGCAAGCCTTCCTAATAGGCCAGCCTATAGGACTAACCCTCAGGAGACTAAGGAGATAGAGTCTCAGGTTAAAGAATTGTTGGAGAAGGGCTGGGTCCAAGAGAGCCTAAGCCCATGTGCTGTGCCGGTGTTGTTGGTGCCCAAAAAGGATGGTACGTGGAGAATGTGTACAGATTTCAGGGCCATCAACAACATCACTGTAAAGTATAGGCACCCCATTCCTAGACTTGATGATTTGCTTGATGAGTTGCATGGTGCCAATATCTTTTCAAAAATTGATCTTAAAAGTGGTTATCACCAAATCAGGATGAAAAAGGGTGATGAGTGGAAAACTGCTTTCAAGACCAACTTTGGTTTGTATGAATGGCTAGTGATGCCTTTTGGGCTCACTAATGTACCAAGCACCTTTATGAGGCTTATGCATCATGTCTTAAGGGATTTCATAGGTAGATTTGTAGTTGTTTATTTTGATGATATTTTAGTGTATAGTAGGAGCCTAGATGATCACTTAGGACATCTCAGACAAGTTCTTTCAGTCCTTAGGAAAAACACCCTCTATGCAAATATAGAGAAGTGTACCTTTTGTGTAGATAATATAGTTTTCTTAGGTTTTGTAGTTGGTAGAAATGGGGTCCAAGTGGACCCTGAGAAAATCAAGGCCATCCAAGAATGGCCCACCCCAAAAAGTGTGGGAGATATTAGGAGCTTCCATGGGTTAGCAAGCTTCTATAGAAGGTTCGTTCCTAATTTCTCTACAATTGCATCACCTCTCAATGAGCTGGTGAAGAAGAATGTGGCATTTACCTAGGGTGAAAATCAAGAGCAAGCCTTTGCTTTGCTCAAAGAAAAGCTTACTAAGGCACCTGTTCTAGCTCTTCCTGACTTTTCTAAAACTTTTGAGCTAGAATGTGATGCCTCTGGAGTGGGAGTTGGAGCTATATTGTTACAAGGTGGGCACCCTATTGCTTATTTTAGTGAAAAACTTCATAGTGCCACCCTCAACTACCCCACCTATGATAAAGAGCTTTATGCCTTAATAAGAGCCCTCCAAACTTGGGAACATTACCTTGTTTCCAAGGAATTTGTCATTCATAGTGATCATCAATCACTTAAGTGCATTATAGGGCAAAGCAAGTTAAACAAGAGGCATGCAAAATGGGTAGAGTACCTAGAGCAATTTCCATATGTTATCAAATACAAAAAGGGAAAAACAAATGTGGTAGCTGATGCCCTCTCTAGGAGACACACATTGTTTTGCTCCCTAGGAGCTCAAATTTTAGGACTTGATAATATTAGGGACTTGTATGCTTTAGATGAACATTTCTCTCCCATTTATGAGAGTTGTGGGAAAAAGGCCCAAGATGGATTCTATTTGGCTGAGGGGTATTTGTTCAACGAGGGAAAGCTTTGCATACCCCAAGGATCCATTAGGAAATTACTTGTGAAAGAGAGCCATGAGGGTGGGCTCATGGGCCACTTTGGGATAGACAAGACCCTTGTCTTACTCAAAGAAAAGTTTTATTGGCCCCATATGAAGAAAGATGTCCATAAGCATTGCACTAGGTGTGTGGCTTGTTTACAAGCCAAGTCTAGGGTGATGCCTCATGGGCTATACACACCCTTACCCATCCCATCTGCACCTTGGGTAGACATTAGTATGGACTTTGTCCTTGGGCTTCCTAGAACCCAAAGAGGTGTAGAATCTATATTTGTGGTGGTGGATAGGTTTAGCAAGATGGCACACTTTATACCATGCCACAAGGTGGATGATGCTTCCCACATCTCAAAACTCTTTTTCAAGGAAGTTGTGAGACTCCATGGTTTGCCTAGGACCATTGTGTCAGATAGATATGCTAAGTTCCTTAGCCACTTCTGGAAAACCTTATGGGCTAAGCTAGGAACTAAACTTCTTTTTCTCTACCACTTGTCATCCACAAACTGATGGGCAAACAGAGGTAGTGAATAGGTCTTTATCCACCCTTTTAAGGGCTCTTCTGAAAGGCAACCATAAGTCTTGGGATGAGTATCTTCCTCATGTAGAATTTGCCTACAATAGGGGGGTTCATAGAACCACCAAGCAGTCCCCTTTTGAGGTTGTCTATGGGTTCAATCCCTTAACACCGTTAGACCTCATTCCCCTCCCATTGGACACTTCTTTTATACATAAAGAAGGGGAATCTAGGTCAGAATTTGTAAAGAAGTTGCATGAGAGGGTTAAGAACCAAATAGAGGACCAAACAAAGGTGTATTCAAATAAAGGCAATAGAGGAAGAAAAGAGCTAGTTCTTAATGAGGGTGATTGGGTTTGGCTCCATCTTAGGAAGGATAGATTCCCTACTAAAAGGAAATCCAAGCTTAGCACTAGAGGGGATGGACCTTTTCAGGTTTTGGAGAGGATCAATAACAATGCTTATAGGTTGGACCTCTCAGAAGAGTATGGAGTCAGCACCACTTTTAACATTTCTGATTTAACTCCTTTTGCAGGTGGAGCTGATATTGAGGAGGAGAAACTAACAGATTTGAGGTCAAATCCTATTCAAGGGGAAGGGGATGATGCAATCCTCCCTAGGAAGGGACCAATCACTAGAACCATGAGCAAGAGGCTCCAAGAAGATTGGGCTAGAGCTGCTGAAGAAGGCCCTAGGGTTCTCATGAACCTTAGGGTAGATTTCTGAGCCCATGGGCCAAGGTTGGGTCCAATTGTCTTTGTACATATTAGACTAGGATGTCATTATATTTGGTCCTTGTATTTAGGGCTCCATATTGTAGGTAGGGTACCCTAGAAATATAGGATTTTTCAGCCCTTGTATTTTTGGGCACCTAGACTAGTTTTTGTATTAGGGGTAGTTTTGTAATTTCACATGCACTAAGTGGATATTTGATGTGTGTGGTTGGAAATAAATTTAATTGAATTGGTAGAAGCCCAATCCAATTAAATTTTAGAGGGGGAGGTGAGCATTTGCTTACTACACCCCATTGCCACATCATATAGTCACACTTGTGCATGTCCTTCATGCTTTTCATGCCTCATGACACCTAAGCACACTTAGTGGAGAATCTTGGAATTGATCTTGGATTAGTGGGCTGAACCATAACTAAAATTCACTAATCATAATTAGTGAAATTTTGGCTCCAAAGTTTGGCTCCAGAAATTCAATTTCAAATTCAAGTGAAATTTGAATTTCCCTCCAATTTTGTGTGACACTTAGGCTATAAATAGAGGTCATGTGTGTGCATTTTTTTCAACTTTGATCATTTGAATATTAAACTTAAGATTTCAAAGCTCATTTAGAGCACAAAATTTCGTGCTCTTCTCTCCCTCTCCCCTCATTCATCTCCTTCTTCCTCCAAGCTCTTATCCATGGCCTCCTATGGTGGTGAGCTTCTTCTAGACTCATCTTCTCCTTGAAGTGGCGTCTCCTCTCTCTCTTCCTTTCTCCATTCCACTGCCATTTATCTTCCAAGAAGCAAAGGAATCCATTGATGAAGAAGATCCTAGGCCTACAAGCTCCAATGGAGCTTGCATCAGTTTATCTCCATCCACTATCTTCTCATCCTTCTCTTCTTCAGCCATGGTTGCCATTTTTCCACGGGTCATCACAACTTTACACTTTTCCTTTGGATTGTTTTCTGTGTTGGCTCCAAATTTTGAGGAAGAGTTGTCAGCTATTTGTTTAGCTAATTGTCCCACCTGGATCTCCAAATTTTTAATGGCCAACTCAGTACTCTTATGGTTTGACATTGAAACTTGCATGAATTGAGTAAGACTCTCCTCCAGCTTTTTTGTCCTCTCATAGAGGTTAGGCCCTTGTTGTGGCAGCCTATTTGATGGTCCACCCTGGTCTTTGTTGAATTGATTACCAGGGTGAGTCCTCCACTGATTTTGCTATGGGTTGTAATGCTAGCCCTGTTGGAATCCAAAAAATCCACCTGCATCAAAATTCTGCCTTGGCTGGTTCCCCATATAATTAACTTCATGTGTTGATTCTTCAGTGGACATACAACAGCCTGATTCATGAGGTCCACCATAAAGTGTGCAATCTGCAACCTGCAAAACAGAAGAAGGTGAAGGCTGACTAACATGTAATTGAGTTGGCAGCTTACTCAGTGTTTCTGTTAAAGTCTCGAGTTGCTTGGACAACAACTTATTATGTGCCAACAGAGCATCTTGTGATGACAGCTCTAATAAACTCTTCTTGGTGGGATAGTGTGTTCTATCATGCAAGATAGCGTGATCACTAACAGCCATATTCTCAATTAGTTCCATGGTTCTTCAGGATTTTTAAGCTTTATTTTGCCCCCTATAGAAGCATCTAAGAGCTGCTTAGATTGTGGTCTCAACCCGTCAATGAAAATATTCAACTGTATGGGCTCAGAGAATCCATGAGTAGGAGTTTTCCGCAACAAGCTATGGAATCTTTCTAGTGCTTCACTCAAAGATTCATCTGGGAACTAGTGAAAGGAAGAGATGGCAGCCTTGCCCTCTGCAGTCTTGGACTCTGGGAAATATTTCTTCAGAAACATTTCCATAAATTCATCCCAAGTCCTCAACTATTACCTTTGAATGAATGCAGCAATCTCTTGGCTTCTCCAGATAGTGAAAATGAAAATAAGCTGAGCCTAACTGCATCTTCTGGCACTCCAGCAGTTCTAAATGTGTTACAAATTTCAATGTAAGTTGCTAGATGTGCATAAGGATCTTCATTGGGCAAACAATGAAATTGATTGCCTTGTATAAGCTGAATCAAAGAATATGGATATGTGATATTCTGAGCTTGAACCTCTGGCCGCACAATACTAGTGAAAAATTGCGGCACACTAGTACTTAAGTAGTCTTCAAGGCTTACTCGTCTAGGTTGCTCATCAGCTATTGTGTTGGCTTCAAGCAATGCTGTATCTGATTCCCTTGTCTCTGGAAAACTAGAAGATGACTCTGAAGATTGAGGTTCTTCAAGAATTGTTGTTGCTTCTATATCCTACAAAAAATTTCTATGCCTTTCTGCTTCATTCCTTCTACAAGTTGCTTCGATTTCCAAGTCTATTGGAACCAAATTACCTGCAAAGGACTTTCTATGCATACACAACTAAGAATAAATAGCCGTTAACCAATTTCGAAGAAAAATAAATTATGCAGTAAACAAGTATTCACAAAAACAAAACAACGAATCAAAGAATAAAGATTAAACACCTACAAACTGAACTAAACTTTTCCAAATAAAGAGAAGTTCCCCGGCAACAGCGCCAAAATACTTGTTTGCATCCTGGTACTACTTGTTTTTTTGGATGTGAGATCTAACCGGCAAGTGCACCGGGTCGTCAAGTAAATAATTAAAATGGTGTGAACTGAGTATCGAACTCAGGGAACTTGTTTTACTTGGCAAAACATCATTCAGTAAATAGGCATTTGTGTAAAGAATTAATTATCATGAAGTAAAACCAGAAGTAATTCTATTCTAAGTAAAAGCAGTAATTGTGAGCAATTGAGTGTGAAAACAGATATGTAAAAGCGTTGGGTCCTTCTACTGAGATACTTGATGCAATTAGGGTTTTTATCTACTTGAAATTATTTTTGTGTTCTATGTTGAAGGCACAAATACCAAACACCGATGTCTCGCGAGTTTGGCCTAATTCAAATTAAACTTTGTTCTCAGATGTCTCTTGTTGAACTTAGCCCAACCGAACAATATTACAATTACAACATGATAAAAACTAAATTACTGCACTCCATGTCCGGAAGTTCGATAACCTAGCCCTGCCCTATCCAGTTCTAAGGATGCAGTACATTTTACAATGCTAAAGCTCCTAACCTTACACACAAATGGGTGATCAAGCCGTAGGCATGCATAACATAAGCACAGATAGAAACATTGAACACATAAAAACAACTTCAAATAGATAGTAATAATATTTACATCAAGTACTTAGCGGAATTTCCCAACAAAGGATTCTAGCCCTCCATTACAAGGGAGTACTTTTCACAAATAGGAGAAAGGTTTTAGAGAAAATACCAAATTACAAAGCAGTGGGGATGTCTCCTCCACCTCTATGAACCTAGGAATCACTCCTAAACCTAAAATCTACCTAAAATTTAGGGCCTTTTTCTTCCTTGCTATGCTTTTTCTCTGTTCTTCATTCAGCACTAGGCTCACGTAGTCTATTCAGACTTCCCTTTCATTCTCTACAATTTAGGCTTAAAAAGGGCTTTTTTTTTTCTGCGAAGGCACGCTTAACGCGAGTAAGTGAAATTTGGCTTAGCGCAAAAGAGACAATTTTCTCGCACAAAGCACAGAAGAGACAATCTTCTCGCTGAACGAGCTGATGACGCGCTGAGCACGTGATGACATGGCAGATTCTCTTCAATATTCATCTCACTCGCTAAGCGGCTGATGTCTCGCTTAGCGGTTGAGTCTCGCTAAGCGCACGGTCCAGGCTTAGCGAAACAACAGCTTTTGCACCTTCCAATTTTTCTCTTTTTTTACCTGGAAAGCTTCTACTGAGCAAATATAAAAACTAAACAATAAATATTTACAATCCTACCAAAAAGAACGATAAATTGGGAGAAATATATACCTTTTTGTAAACTTTTCTATACAAAAGTTAGTCGTAAAAGATGACTAACATGAAGCCAGACATAGTTGCATATGGATGAGACATAATGGGATAAAAAATTAGTGTGTGTTGTAAAAGTTTATCAGGAACTAGTGTTGCAAGTCCTTTAGTTGCTGGTGTTGTATGCATGTTTGCTTGTCAGTGTCATTCCTGAACCTGATAGAAAAAATATCTTAAACCCAACAAGTATGAAACAAGCATTGGTTGAGGGTGCTGCAAAGCTTTCTGGGCCTAACATGTATGAGCAGGGTGCTGGCAGAGTTGATCTATAAGTTCTCCTATTTAGGTCTCTATTTTGTTGTTTTAAGATATATCTGTTTGGGACATAAAGTTTACTGTAGCAAAGCAATGGTTGCAGAGTTATTGTTACTATTATAGTTGTTAACATTTTAGAAACCAGATTAGTACTAGACACTTGATTAGTTCACCAATTTTCTGCTCAAGCTAGCTAGTGTGGTCCAGTTTCATAAACAATTATAATTCCCTTTCATTAGATTCTTAAATTAATCTGCCGGTCCCCATTGTTTTTGGAAACTTTTTACATAGGTCCTTATAGTTGGTAACTATAAATGGGTTCCTTTGGTTTGAAGATCTTTTTTAATCGGCTTTCTGTAGGGACCTGACATGGAAACTAGATTCAAGGACTGCATCCTAAAAGTTTTTGAAATTAAAGGGACCTATTTATAATTTCTAAACTGTAGTGATTTATATAAAAAATTCCCAAAAAGTAGTAAGGAGATTCTTTAACTATTTTTTAATCATGTTTTCTTGTTTATGTAATTTTCAGGTTAGAATCATATGAGATTCTTAAGAGCTACAAACCTAGGGCAAACATATTTCCCAGTGTTCTTGATTATACAGATTGTCCTTACTCATGGCCCTTCTGTCGTCAACCACTCTATGCAGGTGCCATGCCTATCATATTCAATGCCACCATTTTGAATGGAATGGGTGTTGTCAGATATGTCAATAGTACACCAACATGACATCCTTCTGATGAAGAAGGAAATCTTCTAAGCATGTATTTTTCTTATAGTAGGTATTTTGCTATTGAGTTTTTTATTCAAATTTTGAGTTAGGTGCTTATTTTTTGTTAACTATCTGAGTTTTTTGGTATGCCACCCATGGGTAGTTACTGATAGATAAGTTCAATTTTTATTGTAGTAGAAATTATAAACTTTATAAATTATTTGCTCTATAATTTAACATAAATTTGTATGAAATTTGTTTGAGTTATATGCCCTACATTAAAAGACTAATATGATTTTTTAATTCTCTGGTATTGGCCTATGATCAGGATTTTGTCAAGAGCTTTTTTCATCAGAATATTGGTGGAGAAGATGTCAAGGTTTTTTCTTTCTTCATATCTTCTAGTCATCTTTAAGTATGCAAGGATATATATTTCTTTTGTTACACATTAGAAGGGTCTGAATGAATGATTGTTATAATATGGTTAGAGAGAAAAAGAATTTTCTTACACATTAATAAGTTGAACGGTCACACATTTTTATCAATTATTACGTGGCACTTAAGTAGTAGTGTATTGGTGTCAATCATTATAATATAGCTGGCATGGAGATGACTACAAAAAATGAAATTAATTTTCTTAAAAAATAATACATTCTAAGACGGTTGTCTTTAAGACCGTCTTAGAATGTATCACATTCTAAGATGATTGTCCTTAAGACCGTCTTGGGCAGGAACCCGTCTTAGAATGTTATATATTCTACGACGATTCAATACAACCGTCATTGCAGACGTCCCCACTTTCTATGACACCTGATATGATGACGATCGATAACCGATGTTGTAAGCTACAAATAATCAATGTAGTACGCTTTTATTGTAGTAGTGTACAAAGACTACTTCGTGTTTAAATGCTTTTTTGATGTTGGCTTTAAAACGCTACTCTATAATAGTCTTTTAAATAGGTTAACAAGCCCATTTAAAGCAGAAGCAAACAATGCCCCATTTAAATCAATACAAGAATGAAGAAATATTTGTTCTTCACATCAAATAGCTTGCATGAAACTATCATTATAATATTTGTACTTCACATCAAATATCTATACTTTTTTTTCCTGAAACTATCAACTAAAAGAACTAAATCATATAGGTTCTATTACATTTACTTTGGCTGCATTATGTTTGAGGTTGTTTGTAATGTTCCATTTCTCTATAAACTAATCCCTTTTCTCGCACCCTGGTGCTTCATTTTAACACACTGGACCTTATTTTGAGATTAGGGTTAAAATTGAAGTTGAGAAAAGGTTATCTAGTGGAGAAAAGGTTTGAAGTTGAGCGATGAAACTGTTGTTGAAAAAATAAATTTGTTTTTTTCTATTAACATTGTTATGGGGAATGTGAGCCTACAATACATTCCAATTTCTTTTATGCAAACAATAAAGTCATTCACACCTACCACCATAGGTAGGTTTATTAACCGGTGTTAACATTTCTACCACATATTAGCTACCTGTTTTATATTTAAACTTGAGGATATTTACATCTGATATTGGTGAATTGACACAGTTGTTTTGCAATGGCTAGTGTGGAGGAAGTATTTTGATTGGCGTATATGGGCTTCTCTTATACCCATTGTTGGAGGGATTATTCTCACATCTGTAACAGAGCTTAGTTTTAATATGTTTGGATTTTGTGCTGCCTTATTTGGCTGTTTGGCTACATCTAGTTATTTCCATGTCTGTAATACATATTTGTTGTGGAAAATGGGAGCTTCTAAAGGCAACAATTATATCTAGAGTACAAAAGTCTTTATTGTTGTCGGCTTTTAGCTAAGCAGTGTGCCTTAGCATGTATGGAAGCATTCTTTATCAGAATCCATTGAGGCACCGAGTTTACAATGATGTTTCTTGAGTTACTTTGTATTTTTTTGCTTCGAAAGAAACATAAAAATGTGTCACTGGCAAATTGGTGATATTTGAATGTTTGCAGGCTTTACCTCATATTCCAAGGTTGGGGACATGCCTAAGACTCTTTAAGGGTTTTATAGTGGTTAGTTGTAGATGGCCTACTAATGAAAGTGTTCACCAACATGAATAGCAACCAATACGTTTTTTTTTGTCAATTACATTTGATCTCGTTATTCCTTGTATCTTGGCTATGCTATACTTTGTTCTACTCAGTTCTTGTCTTGGTTTCTCTGAATTGCTTTGCCATGACTTTTATGCAGTACGCAGGATAACTTTTCTTTTCATGTATCTCAGCATAAACACAGTTTATTTCATGGCACCTTTTGCAACCATGATCTTGGCGCTCCCTGCCATGTTACTTGAAGGAAAAGGAATCCTTGAATGGTTAAATACTCATCCATATCCTTGGTCGGCTCTTGTCATTATTTTTAGCTTCGGGGTGTTGGCTTTCTGTCTTAACTTCTCCATTTTTTATGTGATTCACTGCACCACTACTGTAACATTTAGTGTGTGTCGGAAATCTGAAGGTAAGAACTACCCACGTAATGCTTCAACCATCATGAAGGGCAATTGGTTTAGTTAATGTATTTTTAGAAATTGTTCCATTTTTTTTCCTACAAGAGATGCCTTTCTCCTATCTTGCATTTTGTTTCATTGATTTTATTAATATTCATTGTAGATTTATTTTATTTATTCACTATCACTAGACACTATGCATGCTCGTTACAAGTAGGATGCACGTAATTGATGTAGGGAGAGAGAGGGAAATAAGGAGAACAAGTCACACACACACACACACACACACACACACACACACACACACACACATATATATATATGTCTTTCTACATCAGTTGGGGTTTTAACTGATGTAGAAAGCATTAATACATCAATTTTTTATATCAGTTAAGATCAAAGTCGATGTGATAATTGGAAGATTTAAAAATTTTGACACACTTCCTACATAAGTTTTAGGAACAAATGATGTAAAAATACATTTTTCACATCGGTTTTAGAATTGATGTTGAGAGTGTTTGACTTTCAACATCTTTAGATACAACTTCGATTGAAACCGATGTTATATTGAAGTAGTTAGAAATGAAAATATGAAATCCAACATACAATCCAACTATCAATTACAAAACTTTACAAAAGGATTTCATAGTTAACCACATCTTAATCCTCAAAGAATATTGACCCTCTCAAGGATCACATAAACAAGGTAAATCAATGTTAAATGTTTTATGAACAATAAATGAACGTTTTATATGCTAATGAAGAAAACTTGATATTGTCTGTGAAATTCTGATACCAATGTCAGATGTCGTACCGGATGTCACGACATCACGCCTCAGAACATGCAGATTATATTTGACTGTATGAACAGATTAAACAAGTAGATAACACAAGAGAATTGTTAACCCAGTTCGGTGCAACCTCACCTACATCTGGGGGCTACCAAGCCAGGGAGGAAATCCACTAAAATAGTGTTAGTTCGAAGATCTGACAGCCACTGTTTACAACCTTCTCACCTAACCACTACCCGTGCAATCTCTACCTAAGAGCCACTCTTAGATATGAGAACCCATCTCACTCCCTCTCAATCACTCTCCCGTGTTTACAAATAAATCAAATACACACCAGAGATTGCTCTCTGAACAAAAGAGATCAACTCTACACACTAGAGATCAACTCTACACACTAGAGATCAACTCTACACACTAGAGATCAACTCTACACACTCAGGTCCAACACTTGATGTTAGGGTAGCATCAAGGTGGCTCACAAAACACTCAAGTCCCAAAACTCACAAAATAACTCTTCAATCCCGGACTTGGTACAGAACTCGTGCAACCTTCATGTTTATATAGCAGTGTGCGTTTCTGGGCTGCAACCGCTTGTGCTGGATGAGATCTATCATTCTTCTGAAAAAATCTGCACTTAAAGATCTAAAAGATACAGTTTGATCTTTTAGTTTTTATCTTTAATCTTTATTCCCTGAACGAACTCTTCTAGTTTGTAATTCGAACTTTAATTATCTTTTAATTCGTTCCTAAAGATAGATCGTCTAATCTCTTGCTAACTGCACAATAATCTGTTAAAGATATAACAGATTTATATGTCCAGTATTTTCGGGCCAGATGTCCTGGACATCGTATCCGACATCGTGGATCCTGCAGCTTCAGTTCTTCACTTGACTTTTATCTTGCCTTGTGCATTGTGCAGCAACTCCAGTATTTTCGAGCAGGATGTCCTGGACATTGTATCCGACATCGTGGATCCTGCAGCTTCAATTCTTCATTTGACATTTTGTCTTGCCTTGTGCATTGTGCAGCCTGATCTTATTCCTTGACATAACATTGGACATCATGTGCAGCAACTCCAGCTTTCCTTCATTGTCTAAGTGCTTATGTTTTAACAAAATCTTAGCCAATCTTTTAAAGCTTAGTAAAGCTAAGCACTAACAGTCTGTTAATTCTAAAAACGATTCTTTATAAGTGATTAAAATATGCTATTAACATGTAATTTTTTTAATAAGATAATGAGAAAATAAAAATTAATGAAAAGTACAAAAGGAATAATTCTTATATAAAAATGGTATCTAATTTTAATTTATATATTATTATTTTTATTCTTGAATCTTTAAAATAAATGCGTCATCAAGAAAACTTTTCAAAAACATTTAAATATTGCTAGTGTACCCTTCAATTAGTATCAATCAGGTCAAACACATTATACTTTTAGCCTTTTTGTGCTTTGTACTTAAGCTAGCCTAAGGGATTGGATACCCTTTGGTCAATATTCGTCCATGCACATTTTTTTAGCCTCTACATACTTCATACTCAAATGTGAAGGAATGTTACCTTCAGTCAGTATTGGATCAAGTACACAATTTGCCCATCCCATTAGATTTTAACTGACTAGGCCCAAGCAAACAATGAGCTTCCAAATACTACTGCCATCAACAAACCCCATCTATAGGGACTATCATAGTCATATCTTATGTAATCATATCTTGTTTGCATAACGGTCACATATTTGATCATATATCACTGAATCTTATCATATCAGAACATTGGAGCTCACCATGGGGCTCAATAAATTGTTAATTTGATGCCTCAAACCATTTGGTGCATTGGACAATAATGTCAAAGACGCAACCAAACAACACATCAACTATGAATGACCCATGAGAGGGTCAATCGATGTTGCAATATACAATGGAAACCATGCAGTAGCTATAGCAAGACAATCACAACACAAAAAGGAACCCATCACTACAACACCAGTAAGTTCAAACAAAATAGAGAAAATATTCAGCATGACCTGTAATATGGTCATGAAAAAGTATTTGTATTGTGATAGAACATGTACACTGTAATATAAAGATTTGAACAGAAGCATTGCACAACAGAGTAGATCATATTCCCCAGCTTAACCAAGACCCACCGTATTTTCATCTACTGAATACAATCATAGTATCACACATATATACATCTTTTACATGTCCTCAGTTCCCTCGAATATTGTTGGATTTCCCCTGCGGTTACTTTTTGTTCCACTTTTTCTTCGTACAAATATATTCAAGGGAAATCCGGTTTGCCGGAAAGCGCATCGGATCGTCAAGTATTTAAAAATTAAAATGGATGAATCCGAGTATCGAACACAGGGAACTAATGTTAGCCTGAGTAAGTTCCGAAATGTAGCATTGTTGAGAGAACATGTATGATTGATAATTTCAAACAGATTTAAACTAAACTTTTATGCTAAATAATATAAAATGCAAAGTAAGTAGAAGTGACAACAGTAGGTAGAAATGTTGGGTCTTTCTAACAAACAGGCCGATGAATATAAATATATTTCTCTAATCAATCCTGCTCTTGTGTTCTATGTTGTAGCCTAAATTACTAAACCTCGATCCCTCTTCAGACTGAATCAATCCAAGCTTTGTCCTCAGATCCCTCTTGTTGGACTAGGCCCAATTGAGACAACCCTCATAGGTTTAGACTAACTTAAACTGAGTTTCGTCCGAAGATCCCTCTTGTAAGACTAGGCTTAGCTCAAGCAGCTTACAAAAGTTTAGCCTAATTTAGCCTAAGCTTCGTCCGCAGATCCCTCCTGTAAGACTAGGCCTAGTCTAAACAACATTCTTGTAACAACATAGTTAAAACCAAAACTTCATCCGCAGATCCCTCTTATAAGACTAAGTTTCGATCCTGCTTCAATCAAGTTCTAAGGCAACAGTACATCTCCCAATGCTAAAGTCACCTAACTATGCACACAAATGGATGATCAAACCAAAAGCATACAAACATTAAGCATTGAAGGAAGCATTGAACACAAAAAAATGATCAATTAGATATTAGGTATTTACATCAGTTGTTCATTAGAAATCCCCAACTAGGGTGTTTAGCCAGCCATTACAGAAGAAACCCTAACAATAATAAGCTTACAAAACCTAGGTATCTCTGCAAAAGCTGCTCCTCTTGCTACCTCTAGAGCTCTTTTCCCGAAATAGGCACTATGGTGTGCTCTGGAATCTGTGCAAATCATCTGCTACCCTTATTCTGCACAAAACAGGCTTTAAATAGGCTATGAATTCGTGACGTTGCGCTTAGCACCACCCTCGCGCTTAGCTCGAGTAAGTGGGTTTAAGCTTAACGCCAGTCGTGCGCTGAGCCTAGCTAAAGACACTTGCTGTGCTTAGCGCACTGATCTCGTGCTTAGCGTGCGACCTTGATGTTGATGCATTGCCAGATTCTTCTATTGTGCTAAGTACGCTGAAGCTACCAAGCTCAACTGTCACTTTTGGCACTTCATGACTTAGCCTCATTTTCACCTGAAATTGCACATATTTCATCATTAAATCCAATGGACATATTCTAGAGACAGCTTTAACCATAAAACAAGATTTATTTACAAAAATTACTACAAAATAACCATAAATTGGGGAACTATACAAGTTTTGGAAAATGATTTCTATACAAAAGTTAGTCGTATAAGATGACTAACAAACTCCCCCAAATTTACAACTTTGCTTGTCCTCAAGCAAAGAAAGAACAACTCACTTGTCCTCAAGTGACAAAGACAGTGGTCAATCAAAAGAAAATGGTGTTTGATTCATAAAGGAATTCAACCATATGAACTGAATATCATGGAATGCTTAAATCAATCACTTCTGACAAGCATGCAGCTTTATAAAGATAGGAGCATAAGCATTAGAGTCACAGTTGAAATAAGCTAGTAAGCATGACATAAATCAAGGAAGGATCATCAACCAAAACCTCACAGTCATTGTTTCACTCAAGCTCAAGTGTTTAGGCTTATTCCATCATAAAAAACCAACACAAGTTCCAACCTTTGCATTTCATCTCATATCATACAGCAATGAACACACAAAATTGAATCCGAAGGACTTTCATGGCTTGTAATGGAGTTAGGCTGCCAACAAATCATGGTTTTTCTAGGATTCAAAAGCTTAGGTTCTAAGAGAGCATTCATCCATAGAATAACCTTCATTTTTTCATTCATTCTTACCCCATACTCGCCCTTTATTTAGGCACTTAGCTTTCATTCATTATTTTGCAACATACACACTTGTTAATTTCATTTGTACTTACAGTTTTTTTTAACACAGAAAACATTATATACATAAATAGTGTATGTATACTATTTTCTTTGACCATTTCAATCCTTACCTAGTGCCTCCCCCAAATTTGGGACAAATTTACCTTGATAATAACTCCCCCAAATTTGGGACAAATTTGCTTTGAACCCAGCTTCTAAGGATGATGCTCTCCTACAACCTAAGTCAAGGTAGCAGAAGATACAATTGAATAGGCTCCAGGTTCAATCAATCAATCAATTCATTCAACTCAAATTGGGTGCAAGGGATAATTCATTCAAACATATGGTCAGCTTTTTGGCTAAGTGGCTATTCATAATCAAACATGACCTTCATCATCCTCAAATTTATGCATCCAGTCCATACTTCAGAGATTCATGCAAAAATTAGTACTAAATGATACTCATTTCTCTCAAAATTTAAGGATCACAATCTCACCGGGATACGGTTAATGCATTCCTTCACAATCAATCTGACAACCAACTAACATTTTAAGACATACTTCTAATGACTGCAAACTTGATCAAAACAATCATCTAATCATGACAATCCATTCAATTCATACATTTGCTCAATCAAATCATTTTCAAACACTCATTTCATACCAAACAAACCACTGCATACAAAGTTCAACCAATTCACTGTTCAATCAAGCTTTTTGTATGAGCAAACAAACAACTACACTAGTGAAATTTAAATAACTAAAACATAAAAGCTGAAATTTAAATGACATAAATCATAAAATAACTAAAAATAAACTAAAGTGTTCAGAATGCAAAAATTTAAACGTCCTGCTCCTCCTGTGGCTGGTCTTCATTAAGGTCCAGTGTTGGAGCTGCTGATGAATCTTGGATAGGTTGCTCTGGCTCCGCAACTGGTATAGATGGCTAGGTCTAATCTGGAGTAGTCTCCTCCTCCTCTGCTGCTGCTGGTGGTGTTGGTGCTGGTGGCTCCTGGGCTGCAGAGGCCCTACCCCCTCCAAAAGAAGAGGGTTGGTCTCTTGGACAGGCCACTTGAGCATCAAACTCCTCCATGCTCATAATTGAGGGCAAGCCCAAGCCCTGAAGGCTCTGCATGATGATGGACTGCCCCTGTGGATGCTCTAGAGCATGGAGTGCAGCAATTGTGGTGTAAAAATAAAATCTGATGGACCTGCAGATAAAGGAGCTGTAAGTGGTATCTGTAGAGGTACTGGAGGAATAATTGGAATCTGAGTGGGAGGCAATGAAGCCGTGGAAGAAGAAGGAACTGGTGTCTTTGGTGCTGAAGTGGTAGGGACCTCAGATCTCTTACCCCTGGCCTTCCTGGGTCCTCTAAAAGTTATTGTTGGATCATCAAGATTCCAACAGTTCTTCTTAATATATGCCAAATTAATGGCAGGACTCAGGCTCTCCAGGGACCTAGAATCTGACTGAACTCCCCTAGCCTTACATAAAGTTGTGATTAAGGTAGGGAATCCTAGTCTGGATGTGTCATGTTGTGCTATGAGGGAGATCTAGTGGGAGATAAGGTACCCCACATTCATGTCCATCTTCATGATGATGCCATAAATGAGTTTGGCTTTGTCAAGAGTGACATCAGAAGTGTGGGAAGTGGGGATGAGGTTAGAAAAGGAAAGAACACTCCAAGTCTGAGCAAGAATGGTCATGTTCTTCCTCAGAATCTTCAAAGGCTGCCCATCAGCATTAAGCTCGAATCCCCTCCCTGGGATACAGAGCTTAGCAGCTAACTCCTGAGGATCGGGCATCAGGAGTGCAAATCTAGAGTAAGCACAAAGTGTTTCCCCCTTTTCCACAACAACAGGGGTCTTCAAAAATGTGTTAAGAGTATCCTCATCAAACATAATCAGATGACCTCTCACCCTCATCTGCTTAGGTGATTTGTTGTCCAGAAAGTTAGTCAACTCCTCATCCCAATGGCGTCTCTCGAGTTCCTCCTTGAACTCATCAAACTTTGTATAGTAAACTACCACATTCCTCTCTGGTAAAAGCTTACGAGGCACCACAATGTCAGTGTATCTCTCCCAAGCCTCTTGGGAAATGAATCTGGATCTATCAAATTTGGCTTGAGAAGCTTTCTTGAGAAATTTCCTTGAGAAGCTTCTCAAAGAAGCTTCCTTGAGAAGCTAGAGCTTAACTACACACACCCCTTTAATAACTAAGTTCACTTCCTTGAGAAACTTCCTTGGGAAGCTTCCTTGAGAAGATTCCTAGAGAAGCTAGAGCTTAGTTACACAAACCTCTTTAATAGCTAAGCTCACCTCCTTGAGATGAGAAGCTAGAGCTTAGCTACACACCCCCTATAATAGCTAAGCTCACCCCCATGCCAAAATACATGAAAATACAATAAAAGTCCCTACTACAAAGACTACTCAAAATGCCCTGAAATACAAAGCTAAAACCCTATATTACTAGAATGGCCGAAATACAAGCCCAAAAAGAAGGAAAAACCTATTCTAATATTTACAAAGAAGAGTGGATGCAACCTTGGCCCATGGGCTCAAAAAATCTACCCTTAGGTTCATCAGAACCCCAGGGACTTCTTTAGCAGCTCTAGCCCGATCCTCTTGGAGTCTTCTATCCAATACCCTTGGGAGGTAGGATTGCATCATAGCGTGGCAGGCGGTGCTTAGCGCTTTCTGCAACACCAAAAATCTTTTTGCAATATGTGCTTAGCCTGAGACGCGAGGCTTAGCGTAACATCAAGCTTCAACTTACAATGAGTGATTCAGGCTTAGCGCCACTACCTACACTAAGCGCACTTCCAATGATTTCAAAACAGAACGATGTTGGCGCTTAGCGCATCCTTTTCCACTAAGCTTATCTAGAAAGCTCATCTTACAGAATGGATCTGGGGCTAAGTGCAGGGTGGCGCGCTTAGCGCAGCTATAATAAATTTTCATAGAGAGGAAGTGGCACTTAGCGCATCATCCACGCTATGCCCACTGCTTAAGGTGCAACTTACAGTGAAGATGTTGGGCTTAGCGCAGTGATGTGCGCTTAGCTGAACCATTCAGCCATTCAATCAGGGGTCTTTGCACTTAGCACGAGCAAGCTCGGCTTAGCGCGTGAAGAGATGGCGCTTAGCGCAAGGTTTGTGCTTAGCAGATAAGCAATCTGAAAATTTTTCTGAGTCATTTTCTGCTTATCTCTTCACACATACTTTAAAAACCCTTTTTGTTCATTACTACACAAGCTGAAATAAATCACAATCACTAGCAAGATGTCCTAACTACATGCAAGAAATAAAAATGAAGAAAGAGAAGGGAAAGAAAAGTTGGGTTGCCTCCCAGTAAGCGCTTCTTTAACGTCAATAGCTTAAGGCATCATCCAGGATCCAATAAAGTTCCCACTTCAAGGACCTTCTTCTCAAGTCTTCTTTCCTCCATCACATGAACTTTATAACTGACATTCCGGTCAGGTGGCTCTTTATCTTCATGAAATAGATCAAAGCTGATTTTATGATCTTCTATGCCCATTTGCAACATCTTCTTTCCTATATCTACTACACAGCTTGCAGTAGACATGAATGGGCGACCAAGAATGAAAGGAATATAAGCATCCTCTTCTATGTGTATCACCATAAAATCAGCTGGAAATATAAGGTGCTTCATCTTCACTAAAACATCTTCAATCACTCCACACGGTCTTGTGATGGAGCGATCTGCTAATTGAAGGGTCATGCGTGTAGGTATTATCTTTATCTCTCCAAGTCGTCGGTACATGGAGAGAGGCATTAAGTTGATACTAGCTCCCAAGTCTATGAGAGCTTTTCCTACAGCAACCTCACCAATGGAACACGATATCGTGACAACTACAGGATCTTTGTGCTTAGGTGGAAGAATGCGTTGAATCACAACACTACAATTGCCTTCCACTACAATTCTATCACTATGGATGTACCGGTTCTTCTTTGTCAGCATATCTTTTAAAAATTTGGCATAGAGGGGCATTTGTTGAAGTGCTTCTCCAAAGGGTAAAGTAATTTCTAGTTTCTTGAAGATATTAAGAAATCTGACCAAATGTCTTTCTTTCTCTTTCCAGGAAGGTGCTAAAGGATAAGGTACTTCCTTGCCTTCATATGGAGTAGTATCCTTCTTCTTTTCAGTGTTTGCCTCACTCTTGCCTCTCCTCATCTCATCATCAACAACTTTCTCTTTTTGTTTTTCATTTTTCAACTTTTTTTCTTTTTCTTTTTCTTTCTCTTTTATTGGTGTCTCTTCTTCCTTATCATCTTCAGCCTCCTCATTAATCTCTTCAAGTTCTACAAAATCAGAAACAGGTTCAAGTGCTGGCTTAGATGCCAGCTGTTGTTTATGTTCCTCCATCTTCTTCTCAGATTCACTCTCATCCACATGGATAGCCATTCTGCTTCTAGTCATCACAGCTTTACACTCCTCCTTGGGATTTTTCTCTGTATTAGCTGTGAAATTGCTTGATGATCTATCCACCAATTGTTTTGCAAGTTGTCCCACTTGGACCTCCAGATTCTTTATGGCAAACTCTATGCTTTTCTGGTTGGACATAGAAAGCTACATGAACTGAGCTAGAGTCTCTTCTAGCTTTGTTGTGCAATCATAGAGACTAGGCCCTTGTTGTTGTGGCCTTGTGGATGGTCCACCTTGATCTCTATTGAATTAATTTCCAGGGTGGTTCCTCCATTGTCTCTGCTGTTGATTGAATTGTTGGCCATGTTAGAATCCATAAAATCTTCCTGCATTAATATTGTTTCTGGGCTGATTTCCCATGTAATTGACTTCATAAGTGGTGTGTCCTTCAATAGGGATACAACATCCAGATTCATGAGCTTCCCCACAGATGGTACATCCTGCAACCTGCAAATAGAAGCATGTGAAGTATGTGCAGAATGAATTTGAGTTGGCAACTTACTTAGTGTTTCAGTCAATGCCTCAAGTTACTTAGACAACAACTTATTTTGTGCCAACAATGCATCTTGGGAGGTTAGCTCCAATAAAATCTTTTTAGTAGGAATGTGAGCTCTATCTCTCAAAATAGCAATGTCACTTGCACCCATATTTTCAATGACATCCATGGCTTCTTCAGGGGTCTTCAATTTGATTTTCCTACCTGCAGAAGCATCCAATAGCTGTTTGGACTACGGTCTTAACCCATCTATAAAAATGTTGAGCTGTATCGGTTCTGAGAATCCATGAGTGGAGGTCTTTCTCAATAAACCACGAAATCTTTCCAAGGCCTCACTCAAAGATTCATCGGGAAATTGGTGGAAAGAAGAGATGGTGGTTTTTCCTTCTGCACTCTTAGACTTAGGAAAATATTTCTTGAGAAATTTATCCACAACCTCATCCCATGTCTTAAGACTATTTCCTTTAAATGATTGAAGCCACCTCTTAGCTCCTCCCAATAAAGAAAATGAAAACAAGCTCAATCGGATTGCATCTTCAGGCACTCCCGCCAACCTAATAGTATTGCATATTTCTATGTAGGTGGCTAAGTGTGCATATGGGTCTTCATTTGGTAAACCATGAAACAAATTATTTTGAATTAGCTGAATCAATGATGGCGGATATGTAATGGTTTGTGCTTGAACTTTTGGTTGAGCAATGCTGGTGAAAAATTATGGCACATTAGAACTTGAATAATCTTTCAGGGTGACTCTTCTTGGCTCTTCAGCCATGATGTGGTCTTCGATAGGATCAAAATGAGAATGTCTTGCAATAGGAAAACTAGAAGATGCCTTAGAAGATTGAGGTTCTTCCTCTGGAATTGTTGCTGCTTCTAAATCCTGCATAAATGTTCTAATTCTCTCTTGATTACGCCTTCTACAAGTGGCGTTAATCTCCAAATCAATGGGGATCAAATCACCTGCAGTAGATCTTCTTTGCATGCAAGAAAACAAAACAACAGTTATCCAGTTCAAAAGAACAATGAATGTGCTATAACTACTATGTTAGTCAAAATAATCAATAAATTAAAGAAAGCAAAAATAAAGCAATGCTGCATAACTAAACTAAAATCTACTAACAGCTTAGTTCCCCGGCAACGGCGCCATAAATACTTTGTTGGATTTCACCTGTGGTTACTTTTTGTTCCACTTTTTCTTCGTACAAATATATTCAAGGGAAATTCGGTTTGCCGGAAAGCACACCGAATCGTCAAGTATTTAAAAATTAAAATGGATGAATCCAAGTATCGAACACAGGGAACTAATGTTAGCCTGAGTAAGTTCAGAAATGAAGCATTGTTGAGAGAACATGTATGATTGATAATTTCAAACAAAATTTAAATTAAACTTTTATGCTAAATACTATAAAATGCAAAGTAAGTAGAAGTGACAACAGTAGGTAGAAATGTTGGGTCTTTCTAACAAACAGGCTGATGCATATAAATATATTTCTCTAATCAATCATGCTCTTGTGTTCTATGTTGTAGCCTAAATTACTAAACCTTAATCCCTCGTTAGACTGAATCAATCCAAGCTTCGTCCTCAGATCCCTCTTGTTGGACTAGGCCAATTTGAGACAACCCTCTTAGGTTTAGACTAACTTAAACTGAGTTTCGTCCGTAGATCCCTCTTGTAAGACTAGACTCAGCTCACGCAGCTTATGAAAGTTTAGCCTAATTTAGCCCAAGCTTCATCCGCAGATCCCTCTTGTAAGACTAGGCCTATACTAAATAGCATTATTGTAACAGCATAGTTAAAACCAAAACTTCATCCGCAGATCCCTCTTGTAAGACTAAGTTTCGATCCTACTTCAATCAAGTTCTAAGGCAACAGTACATTTCCCAATGCTAAATTCACCTAACTATGCACACAAATGGATGATCAAACCAAAAACATACAAACATTAAGCATTAAAGGAAGCTTTGAACGCAGAAAACATGATCAATTAGATATCAGGTATTTACATCAGTTGTTCATTAGAAATCCCTAACTAGGGTGTTTAGCTAGCCATTACAGAAGAAACCCTAACAATAATAAACTTACAAAACCTAGGTATCTCTGCAAAAGATGCTCCTCTTGCTGCTCCAAAGCTCTTTTCATGAAATAGGCACTGTGGTCTGCTCTGGAATCTGTGCAAATCATTTGCCTACCGTAATTCTTCACAAAATAGGCTTTAAATAGGCTCTGAATTCGAAACATTGCGCTTAACGCCACCTTCACGCTTAACGCAAGTAAGTGGGTTTGAGCTTAGCGCCAGTCATGCGCTGAGCTTGGCTAAAGACACCTGTTGCGCTTAGTGCACTAATCTCTCGCTTAGCGTGTGACCTTGATATTGATGCCCTGACAGACTCTTCTATCGTGCTAAGTGCGCTGAAGCTACGCTTAGCGGTGGATGCACGTTTAGCCCACTGATGTGCTAAGCTCAGCTGTCACTCTTGGCACTTCATGATTTAGTCTCATTTTCACCTGAAATTGCACATATTTCATCATTAAATCCAATGGACATATTCTAGAGACAACTTTAACCATAAAACAAGATTTATTTACAAAAATTACTACAAAATAACCATAAATTGAGGAACTATAGAAGTTTTGGAAAATGATTTCTATACAATAGTCAGCCATATAAGACGACTAACAAATATCTATTGAATATGAATATTGGTTCAAGCTCATATCAGTTGCTAAAAATATAATGAAATAATTGCTCAAATAAAACAACAAAGGTTTTTTTACAAGCAATGATCATTCTTTCTGTATTCTACTACTCTATTGTGCATTCCAATTACACATGATTACCAAAATGGTAAGTTGGTAAGCAAAAAGAATACAACCCAACGTGAGAAGCCCAGCTAAGCAACTTAGGAATGTAGCCATACAAGGACCCAAAAATAACACAGGAATGTAGTCAAGCAACAAAGACACTCAACATGCATCCACAACATGCACATGATCCTGCCTTGGTCTATGCTTAAGGCATGTGTATTGTTGATTTGGGGCCTTCTTGGTCAATTGTTATTTATACCTCCTTATTTCGGTAATATAATTCCTTTCTATTTTTTTTAAATTATCCTCAAATCAAAATTAAATTCCTCTATATTTTGTTAATATACATCCCTTTTATTTTATAGTTTCAATTTCCAAACATTGATCGTTGTCAGTGTTTAGAAGAATCACTTCTAAACAATTCACGCGCCACAAACACTTCAAAAAAATGCAAACGCTACGATCCTGTCGCTGCTGGAACCTCGCTTTCGTTATATTTTTGTTGAATGTAACATGCTAGATTGCCATTGCTTGCGAGTTGGGACAAAATATGTATTCACCATTACTTATTAGGAAGCACACGGGCACACATAATAATTTCTAAGTTTTTGGCCAACACAAAATAATTTGTATAACTATTTTGGGCCTCATTTACGACCAATCATTTTTGGGCCTAATTCAATAACTAACAAGCATGTGTCTCCAAAGGCTATTACTTCTTGTACCTATCAAGTTGCTTCTTGCTGCTACCAATAGGCATTGGAATTAAATGTGCCACAAAACTAACAATCATGTTTCTTTCATTCAAAAGTTCAAAATATGATAGGTATTGGAATTAAATGTGCCACAAAACTAAAACTTCATTTTACTTGTTTTTTCACTGAATGTCCATTCTGACATATCTATAACATACAGACACACAGCTTCTGTTACAGCTAGAAACCATTGAATTCCAGTGGTTGTTGCTGGTCAATTTTGGAAATGCTAGTTGGATGGCTCCTCATTCACAGTAACTAATCTTGAACTTTATACAAGTTAAAAACTCATGTGCCATTATTATTTAATTTGTGTCATTTTGAAAAATAATTGAAGATGGGATGAAATGGACCAATAGACTTGAAAGGGAGAAAAAAGAGAAAGTTGATATCTAGTGATAGAAAGATGTAATTTATCTGAGAAAGTTGATATCTAGTCAATAATCTTGTGTTCCAATCAACATTGAGAAAACAAAACAAAATGGGGGAGAGGGGTCTTAGGTAGAAAATAGAGAAAAGTACGAGGAAGAAGAACACAAACAAGCAAAGGAAAATGGAAGTAACCTTGGGTAAAAATTTGGCAGGAGGAACCAACGTTGGCTTCACTTGTTGTGAATATAGTCTTTCAAAACGTGATTGTTGTCTTCAGAGATTGCATTGCGATTTCATCGGTAGAAAACGTGTGCTCTATGATTCCCAAGGGTCCAGGCTAAAGCACCTTCATCACAGCTTCTATCTCTTGCTCAACCTGTCTGTCACAAACACAAAGCAAGAAAATTGATGTTAATAGAATGAAACCCTAATAATTTTCTTCAGGTAAAAGAAAAGGAAAATGCAGAGAAATTATAAATTAAAAATTATACTTTTTAAAATTGCGTCAAGCTTTCGGTGACACTATTTTTCAGCTATTTTCCCTCTCTGGCCACCACTGACGAAAAAGCTAGAGTTTGAGAATCACTGCGTGAAGAGGGTTATCTGAAATTGAAAAGGGGTAGTTCAAATGTAGGGTTTCACTTTTGCATTGTGGTGGCCGTTACCAATAGAAGCACAGGCTGCTTTGAGGAGGCAATGGATGGGACCAAGAAATGTTGGTCGTTGGTGAGGTGCTCGAGGAACGGAAGTCGAGGAGTATGAGGAGGCATTTTAGGGTTCCCAATAGGTGCGCTTATGTGTGAGTGAGAGGGGAAGTCTAACACATGTTTTTATTTAATTAAAAATAGTGGAAAATATTCTAAGGCGGTTTTTGTAAAACCGTCATAAAATGATAATCTTCTAAGATGATTTTTTTAAAATTGTCTTTGTTGAGAAATCTCATATTTAGAAAATTGTCACGTCTTATATACTAAGACGGTTCTTGAGGAGCTGTTGTCATTTCGCTGTTGTAGAAAATACCTTTTCTAGTACTCATATATCATCTAATATTATATATTATTACTTATAGTAAAAGATAAAACAATATATTGTTTAATAAATTTGATAATTAATTCCACTTGGTTATATATTAATCTTTTTAATACTACAAAATACTATTTTTTAATAACATATGTTGTCACTAATTATAATCAAATTCAGATATATATATATATATATATATATATATATATATATATATATATATATATTATTTTTATAAGATTTTTCATCAATTATTATTATCTAAGCTAATTATGTTTTGTGTATTATTATGTCTCATTTATTTATTTATATTTCTAATAAAAATTAACATTATATTATAAACATATTTATATATAATTGCTATGAAATTTGATGACTTTTGTTATTATTATATTGGCTAAAATACATAGATCAATTTTTGAAATTAGCCACAATAACTCAAATTGTGGATTTTTTAAAAGTAGGGGACGAAAAGTCTCAATTAAAAAATGAGGGACTAAAGTTGCGAATTTTTGAAAAATGGGAAATAAAATGTCTCAATTAAGAAATAAGGAGAATAAAATTGTAGATTTGAGAAAATATGGGACAAAAAATGCATTTTAACTTATTATATTTTAAGTGTTTGTTCCTTTTTGTAATTGTGAAATTATTATTGTGAGTGTTGTTTGATTGTTATTGCGTTTGTGAGACAAAAAAACCTTGTAAAACTTAAAAAAATGTATGAATTATAAACACATGTATTTCCTTATATAATTTGAAATAAAAAATAATTTTAATTTTATGTATAAAACTAATAAATCAATTTATAAAAGACATTATTTATTGTATTGTCCGGGACCCACAAAATACATGTGACATCCTACATGGCACTCTGGGACACGTGTTAATCCTCCACGTCAGTCCTACAACAAGAACGTGGATACTCAGCCCTTAGTAGTCGAGCTCCCTAATTGAGAGGTTATCTCTAACCTATTGATATTTGAATATCTCTATCTATTGACAAGTAGTTAATTATCTACAAAGCCACATATTATCTACAAGGTATATTTATCTTCTAGCTTTTATCTATAAGCTACAATTTATATCTAACATTATCTACAAGCTTCCAACTATTATCTATAAGCTAAGAATTATCTGCAAAGGCTATAACAACCCCTACAAATAAGGACCCCCAACTATGCTCCACTCCTATAAATACCAGGTTCCATTGAACCCTCAACAAATCTCTCACACACTTCAACACACAAGCAACAAGCATGTGCCTCTCTTTCTCCCTCTTTCGCTCATTTGAGCTTATACTTAAGCATATAGTTGTTTTATCTCTTAACTCATATACTTACTTGAGCATCAGAATCCTTTGTTTTGCAGGTCCCCCCTTTCATCCTCTTGACAAGGGCACCTCTCAAAGCTGATGTGCGAAGTCCAAGAGCCTACTTCGGGCACATCCACCCAGACGTGTGTCGTTAGTCGGTCAATATGACTAACTTTTGTGTAAAAAAACTGTTGTAAATTTTATACAACTCCTCCCATGCATAGTTGTTTTTGGTAGTATTGTAATAACTTTTTGATAATTTAGGTAATAGGTACTTTGTATCCCAATTTTGTGTATTTAATGATCATTCCACTTCAATTTCAGGTAAAATAGGCAAGATTGGTGAAATGCAGATTTCATGAACACGCTAAGCCACTCATCATTTGGCTAAGCGCGTCATCCGCTAAGCGCACCATCTGATGGCTAAGCATAGGGACAATTATGGAATAAGGATGAGCTGTATAGAGGCATTGAGCGAGCGCAACTCACTAAGCGCATTGTCTTCACCTCCAGGCTAAGCGAGTGTGACTGGCGCTAAGCCAGAAGTCACTAATGCACGCTAAGCGAGCTAATCTTCCGCTAAGCGCGCGCCCACCAATAGGATTGCCTATTTAAGCTGAAATCACGATTTCTGAGGGGGAGTTAAGTTTTTTTAGAGTTTTTGGCTGTGGATAGATTGAGAGAGAACTGAGCTTGAAGAGGAAGCCATCCTGCAGAGCTTTGAATGAGATTTTGAGAGTTTGTGAGATTTATAGAGGTGGAGGAGACATCCCCACTACTTGTATTACTTCTATCTTTCATCTTCTCTTTTCATTATTGTAAAGGAGGCTTCCCTGCTATGGAGAGCTAAATCCTCAGTTGGTTCTTCCTATGGGGTACTTGATGTAAATACTTTCATATCTATCTAATGATGTTTTATGTGTTCACTGTGCTATCAGCACTTAATTCTAGTGTGCCCTTGCCTTGATCACATAATTGCATGCTTAGTTAGGGTCACTCAACATTGGGAAATGGTTTGATCCTTAGAACCTGATAGGATAGGGCTAGCTTATCGTATTTTCACGAGACATCGGGGTACGGTAACCTTGTTTTTGTTATGTTATGTCTTAATGCGGTCCTGGTTAAGTTTAGTCCAACAAGAGGGATCTAAGGGCAACGCTTGATTAGGATTAGGCTAAACATGCACGAGACATTGGGGTTTAGCAGTCCAGGAGACAACATAGAACACATGAACATTATGAGGTAGAGAACATCCTTAATAACATCAGTCACCTAGTAGGAAGACCAACATGTTGTCTATCTATCTTCACACACCACTACTCACGTGATTTGCATTTGAATAGTTTAGTTTACATAATTGTCCATACCACACACCAAACTTTCATTCCAAGACACTTATTTACTGAACCCCAGCTATACCAAGTAAAAAAAGTTCCCCGAGAGTTCGATACTCGGTATTCACTTACCGTTTTATACTACTTGCGTGATCCGGTGCACTTGCAAGTCGTCGAACAAGTTTATGGCACCGTTGCCGAGGAACTTCTTTCTATTTGGAAAGTTTAGTTCAGTTCATTAAGTGTCTATTTGTTATTCTTTTACTACATGTGAATACTTGTTTTGTTTATATTCGTTTCTTCTTGAATTGGATAACCGTTGTTTCTGTCAGTGTTTTGTATGCATAGATCTCTTACAGGTCATTTAGTTCCTCTAGACTTGGAAATTGAAGCCACATTAAGAAGAAATCGAGCTGAAAGGAGAAGGAAATTGTTGCAAGACAGGACAATAGCTTCCACTCTAGAAGAAAAAGCTCAATCCTCTGATTCTACATCATCTTATTCATCGTCATAAAGGGAATCCACTACAGATTTACCAGAAGCCTTTGTCATGGCTGAAGAACATCAACATAGGGTTACCCTTAAGGATTATTCCAGTAGTTCAGTGCCGCAATTCTTTACAAGTATTGCGAGGCCAGAAGTCCAAGCACACAATATAAAGTATCCTCATTCCTTGATTCATTTGATACAGGGGAACCTATTTCATGGATTACCAAACAAGGACCCCTATGCACACTTAGCAACATACATAGAGATTTGTAAGACTATAAAGATTGCAGGAGTGCCAGATGATGCCATCAGGCTCTGTTTATTTTCATTTTTTTTGGCAGGAGAATCCAAGAAGTGGCTCCATTCATTCAAAGGCAACAACCTAAAGACGTGGGAGGAAGTTGTTGAGAAATTTCTGAAGAAATACTTCCCTGAGTCAAAGATTGTAGAAGGGAAAGCTGCTATTTCATCATTTCACCAGTTCCCTGATGAGTCCTTAAGTGAAGCATTGGAGAGGTTTTAGGGTTTGTTAAGAAAGACTCCCACACATGAATTCTTTGAGCCAATTCAATTGAACATGTTTATAGATGGGCTAAGACCGCAAACCAAGCATTTGTTAGATGCTTCAGCAGGAGGGAAGATAAAGCTGAAAACCCCTGAAGAGGCAACTAAATTGATTGAGAATATGTCTGCTAGTGATCATGCCATTCTGCGAGATAGAGTACATCAACCCACCAAGAAAAGCTTGTTGGAGTTATCATCACAAGATGCTTTGTTGGCCCAAAATAAGTTGCTCTCTAAGAAACTTGAGATATTAACAGAAACACTTGGTAAGTTGCCAACTAAATTGTCTACTGGTCAACCTTCCCATTCTTCTGTTTTGCAGGTTACAGGTTGTACCATTTGTGGTGAGGCTCATGAATCAGGTCATTGCATTCCCATTGAAGAACACACTCAAGAAGTTTATTACATGGAAAATCAACAGAGGCAAGGATACAACCAAGGAGGATTTTCAGGGTTCCAGCAAGGTCCCTACAATCAGCAAGGGCAATGGAGATCACACATTGGCAATCAATTCAATAAGGACCATGGTGGACCTTCCAACAGGCCACCTCAACAAGGGCCAAATATTTTTCAGAGGACCACCAAATTGTAGGAGACATTAACTCAATTTATGCAAGTGACCATGTCCAACCATAAGAGTACTGAGTCAGCCCTAAAAAACCTTGAGATCCAGGTGGGTCAACTGGCTAAGCAGTTAGCTAAGAAGTCATCTAGCAGCTTTGGAGGATATATTGAGAAGAATCCCAAAGAAGTGTGCAATGCTGTTATGACAAGAAGCTTGTGGCGGCTGAGGATGAGGATATTGTCGCTTTGAAGAAGCAAGTTGCTTTGAAGGACACTACTGACAGAAAGAAGAATGAGGTAAGAGATGAGAGGAGTCAGTGGAGAGAAAAACCAATAATTGTCGGAAGGGAAGAAATAAAAGACAATGAAAAAGAAATAGAGGGAGGAAAACAAAAAGAAAAAGAAGAAAAAGAAAAAGTTGAAAAAAATAAAGAAGAGGAAAAGAGTAAGAGTGAAAAAGTAAGAGAAAAGAGTAAAGAAACAACTTCAAATGAGGAAAAGGAAATGCCATACCCTTTGGTAACTTCCAAGAAAGATAAGGAACGCCACCTAGCAAGATTCCTATATATTTTCAGGAAACTGGAAATGACTATGCCATTTGGAGAAGCTTTGCAATAAATGCCACTCTACTCAGTTTTTAAAAGACATGTTGACAAGGAAGCACAAGTACATTAACTAGGAAAATATAGTTGTAGAGGGTAATTGCAGTGCTGTGATTCAGAAAATTCTTCCACCAAAGCACAAAGACCCTGGGAGTGTGACCATTCCTTGGTCAATAGGTGAAGTCACAGTGGGAAAAGCTCTCATTGATTTGGGAGCCAGCATCAATCTGATGTCACTCTCAATGTGCAGAAGACTGGGAGAGTTGGAAATCATGCTCACTAGAATGACTCTACAGTTAGCTGGCCGCTCCATTACCAGACCATATGGAGTAATTGAAGATGTTCTGGTCAAAGTAAAACATTTTATCTTCCCAACAGACTTTGTTGTAATTGATATCTGTGAAGATAATGACATTCCCTTAATCTTGGGAATGCCATTTATGTTAACTGCAAGTTGTGTAGTTGACATGGGAAGAAAGAAACTTGAAATTGGCTTTGAAGATCAGAGAATTGATTTTGATTTATTTGTAGAAAACAAGCATGTGCCAGAACAAAATGTTTGCTTGTAGGTAAGGGAGGTTGAACAGGAGGTCCTGAAGGTGAGGGCCAAATTTGATATCACCCATTGAGGTATATGCATCAAGCTAATGATGTTAAAAGAGCGCTTCCTGGGAGGCAACCCAGTTCTATTTTTTTCATTTTGTTTTTCATGCATTGCATAAGTTGGAATTTGCTTGATGATCATTGAAAAAGGGGATATCAGCTTATACTGAGTCATAGGTACTGGGGGTTGTTTTAAATGTTTTGAGGAAATGGACTGAAAATCATTTATAAACATTTTCATGAAAAAAGTCCACTCGCTAAGCGCATGCCACCTCGTTGAGCGCATCTTCTCCTTGCGCTAAACGAGGATAGCCTGCGCTAAGTGCTCAAACCCCTACATCTCAAACTGATTTGGTTCGCTAAGCCGGCCATGGGTGAGCTAAGCCCAATTCAATTCAATCTGAATTGGGCTAAGCAAGAGCTTGCTCACTGAGCACATTGTGTTTGTTGGCTAAGTGGGGTGTACCTGCACTAAGCCCAATTCCTTGCGGACTGAATAGCACTAAGCCATTAACCACTCTTTAAGCGCATGCCCCTTCTGTATCTAGGATGTATTATATTCACTAAGCCGACCTTGAGCTCGGCTTAGCGAGAGTTGAGGATTTCTTATCTGCACAACTCGCTGAGCGCGTTGCTTTGCGCTAAGCCCAACTCTAAAAAAAATTATTTTTGAATTTCAAGTTGGGCTGAGCCCATTGGGCCGCTAAGCGAGATCATCGAGCGAAACCAAATGTCTCTCTCTCACTCAGCGAGTACACCTCGTTCAACGAGTGTGTCAAAATTTGCATCTACCCTCCGAAATTTTGTGTTCTCTCTTTTTATATCACATTTCCTGCTTTCGTGTTTTGAGCTCAAAATCTGCATCTTTGGACTATATTCACATAATCTCTTCACATCAGGTAAGTTATCTGACATTAGCTTTGTGTTTTCTTGTTGATACTTTAGGATAGAAAACCTTAGGTTAGTAGTTTGTATTTTTAGGGTTAGAATGTTAGTAGAATAGGTAAAAATTGTAACTTTGTTAAGGCTTTTGCAGTGTAGGTAATTTAAATCAATTTGCATGTTTATTATGGGGCTTTGAAGGCCTATTAGAGGCCTTAAGAAGAAGTTGAAACTTCTTCTGCGTTTTTTCTTGAAAACGTGATAAACTTACTAAGCGCATTTGATGCGCTAATCGAGTTCATCAAAACGCGACAACTGCATATGCTAAGCGAGTTCATCTTTTCAGATGAATGTGTGGCAAGTGATTGGCTAAGCGAGTCTGATTCGCTAAGCCATATAACTTAGACAAATTTTGAAGTTTTGAAAAGCGCTAAGCCAGCCTTGCTGGGCTTAGCGCAATTCGTTGGGGGCATCAATAAGGCTTAGCGAGCCATGCTCGCTAAGCGCATCTGTGTTCTGCTTCTGTTGGAGGCTAAGCGAGCAGACACTCGCTAAGCCAATTCTGTAGAACAGAATTTTCTGCAATAATCTTCTAAGCGCGCCCTGTTGTGCTTAGCCAATGTGTTTATTTTTATAAGGCGCGCTAAGAGAGAGTGCTTGCGCTTAGCGGCTAATGCTTATTTCTATTTTATTTTTCTGTTTTTTTAACTTGAATAACTTGTGGTCTAATCAACTTTTTGGGTTCCATTTTATTGTAGATGGCATCCAGGAAGAGAAAGAGCATGGCTTCTAGACCCGCAACTCAGTATGATACCAGGTGTTTCCAATCTCAGTATGATACCACTCGGTATTCACTTACCGTTTTATACTACTTGCGTGATCCGGTGCACTTGTCGGCCGTCGAACATGTGTTCTCGAATTTTTGTAAGTACATTTAACGCCCACTGTGGGGCCGCAATAGAACATACCCTACGGTAGCTCGTCAACTCTCTCTTGTTCATTCATGGTTAGCACTCGGTCTAGCCTCATCAAGACCCATATCGAAGACTCGCATCCTCATCTAGTAGCTATGACAGGCATAGATACTCTACAACAACTCTAAACGCGCATTGCGGAGATGGAGTGATGCCACAAGGAGAAGCTGAGAAAGCTAAAGGCCGACCATGATCAGTTGAAGGCTCGTGTCAAACGTCCCCAGGGTGACGAGCACTCCGCTCACACTTTTCCTGAGCGCACCCAAGGGGAATCACACCTTCGATGCACAGTCAACACTCCATGTGACTTATGTCTCTCCCACATACACTGTCCAGCAAGGAAAACCACTCGTCGTCATCCCTTTGTTGACCATATTATGGAGGCAGACATACCCTTGGGATGCAAACCACTCAACCTTAAGCAGTATGATGTGGCAACAGATCCAAACAAGCATTTGGATGCCTTCTTAACTCAGGCAAACCTCTACACTAATGATGATTCGATTCTATGTTGTGTCTTTCCAACGTCCCTCAAAAGGGCAACATTGACCTGGTATGATGGACTCCCACCTAGGTGCATAGACAGCTTTGATACCCTCGTGGAATGATTTAATGTGTAGTACGCAACCAGCAAGTCTCATCGCATGACCTCGACTGCCTTGGCCAATCTGCGACAAGTAGACGAGGAGTCTCTTAGAAAATTCATGGATAGATTTGGGTGCACAACCGTCCAGATCCGAAATCTTAACCCCGAGATAGCATTGTATTCCATGCTTCTCACCCTACACCCCCGCAAGTTCGTGAATAGTCTATGCAAACCCAAACCTTCCCCCCCTCAGGGTAGCATGGACGAGTTGTGCAAATGAGCCAAAGGCTACATTCAGATGGAAGAAATGTCCAGATTTAGGAATGAAGTTAGACAAGCCAAACAGAAGCACAAAAAGCGAAAAGGAAGCACCAAGATCAACTTACACAAGTCGAAAAAGAGGCACAAGCCAGACAAGCGCTTGTCATTCCCAAAAAGGCCAAGGTACGAGCGTTACATGCCTCTAACGACTAATTTCAACTTGGAGGTACCCATCAGGCTACCCCTGATGAAACCTCCTAGGTTGGGGTTAGGCGCAACCAAATATTGTAGGTATCAATGTGGTATTGGTCATAACACAGAAGACTGTTAGGCCCTAAAGGACAAGATAGAATAGCTTATACAAGCTAGGTACCTAGCCTAGTTTGTCAAAAGGTCGGACAACCACCAAGCACGAGCAAGACTTGGAGGACACCAAGAGGAGCAACATAGGAACCAAGAAGCAAACAGAAGAAGAGTGGAAGATCGAGGTAGACAAAAACACCAGCTACAATGGCGTGAGCGACAACCTCCATAAGAACAAGAACCTGCCCAACAAATCAAAGGTGTAATCAACACCATTAGAAGTAGATTTTCCTATGGAGGATAGTCCAGCCAGTCTCAAAAATGCCATTTGCATGCCATCTGGGACATTGACATTAATATTGTTGATGCACCATTACAACAAAGTCTTCCTCTTATCACCTTTACGGATAGGGACTTCAAGGGTATCAACCCCATCAACCAGGATGACCTCGTGGTTGTCTCCACTAGCATTGAAAATTTCATGGTGTCTAGAGTCCTTATCAACCAAGGAAATTCCACTGATATTCTATATTGGAAAGATTTCCATAGACTCAAAGTCTCCCTCGACAATGTCCATCTTCATGTCAGTCCACTCCTCAGCTTTTACAGACAAAAGAGTAGAGACCAGAGGCTACGTGGACTTGATGACTACCTTCGATCAAGGCAAGCTCTCTAGGAGCTTCACCATAAGATATCTACTTGTTGATACAGACACATCATACTTTGCTTAAATTGACAGGAAGACACTTAGCGAGCTTGGAGCCATAGTCTCCACGCCACATTTGAAAATGAAATTCCCTACTCTGACCCAGGAGATTATAATCATCAAGGCTAGCCAAAAGCAAGCACGACAATGCTATGCAGAGAAACTGAAGTTAGCACCATATCCTCCTATCAGGGAGCCTGCCAAGCCTCACCATACAACAGCTGAAGGCACTCAAGTCATGAGCGTGGACAAAGGGTCTAAAATACAAGTTCTGACTGTCTACCAAGATAGTATGGGCGATGAATTTGACATAAATCCACGAGACCACACCTCTGACAGAGGCCAGAAACCCATTGAATAGCTTGTCAAGCTGCAACTCAAACCTAGACCTAGCTTATCAAAAGGGACCTCACTAACCATGAGCACTAGCACATCACCGACGTGCTACACAGAAACATGGATTTTTTTTCTTGGAGGCCATCTAACATGCTAGGAATCCATCACAGCATAATCTGCCACAAACTTACCATCTGCCCCTAGGCCAAGCCAATATCACAGAAGAAAAGGAAGATGGGAGAAGAACAATGTAAACCCTTCAAAGAAGAAGTCGACAAACTCCTTAATGCAAACTTCATCAGAGTAGTTAGGTATTCTACCTGGCTCGCCAACATCATCATGGTCAAAAAGGCCAATGACAAATGGCGAATATGCACCGACTACACTGATCTGAATAGGGCGTGCCCCAAAAACGCATACCCTCTTCCCAACATTGACAGGCTAGTCGATGGAGAGTTCGGGTTCCAAGTGCTAAGCTTCCTAGATGTTTACTTCGGATACAACCAGATAAGAATGCATCCTCTATACGAGGAGAAAATGACATTTATCACAAAAGATGGCAACATTTGCTACAGGGTCATGCCTTTCAGCCTAAAAAATGCAGGCATTACGTACCTAATGATTGATGGATCGAGTCTTTAAACAGTAGATCGAACAAAATGTCGAGGTATATGATGCAATCCTACCCCCAAGGGTATTGGATAAAAGTCTCCAAGAGAATTGGGCTAAAGCTGTTAAAGAAGGCCCTTGGGTTCTCAAGAACCTCAGGGTAGATTTCGAAACCCATGGGCCAAGGTTGGGTCCACTCTTTTTTGTAAATATTAGAATAGGTTTTTCCTTCTTTTGGGCCTTGTATTTTGGCCATTCTAGTAGTATAGAGTTTTCGCCTTGTATTTCAGGCCATTTTGAGTAGTCTTTGTAGTATAGACTTTTTTGTATTTTCATGTATTTTGGCATGGGGTAAGCTTAGATATTATAAGGGGTGTGTGTAGCTAAGCTCTAGCTTCTCTAGGAATCTTATCAAGGAAGTTTCTCAAGGAGGTGAGCTTATTTATTAGAGGGGTATGTGTAGCTAAGCTCTAGATTCTCAAGGAAGTTACCTAGGCTATAAATAGAAGCATGTGTAACACTTGTTATAACTTTGATGAATGAGAGTCTTGTGAGACACACTTCAAAGTTCAACTTCTTTCCCTCTTTTCCTCCTTCAATTTCGTGCTCCCCCCTCTGTCTTTCTCTTTCTTTTCCTCCATTGAAGCTTCCTCTCTAAGCTTCTTATCCAAGGCACTCTCTTGGTGGTGAAGCTCCTTCTTCCATGGCTTATTCCCTAGTGGATGACGCCTCATCTCACCTCTTCTACTTTATCTTCCACTGCATCTCCATGGTGGAAAATCACCATTGAAGGACCTCATTGAAGCTCAAAGATCCAGCCTCCATAGAAGCTTCACAGGCAAGCTTCCATCAGTATATGTCGGTGACATGGTCATGAAGTCTCAAAGTGTAGCCCAACACGTGGCAGACCTAGAAGAAGTCTTTGTGGAACTCCACAAATACGACATGCACCTCAACCCTGAAAAATATACTTTTGTGGTAGGGGAAGGCAAGTTTCTCGGCTTCATGATCACTCACTGAGGGATTGAAGCAAACCCCGACAAATGCACTGGCATATTGGAGATGCGCAGCCCGACCAACGTCCAAGAAGTTTAGAAGATGAACAGTAGGCTAGCATCCCTGTCCAGGTTCCCCACGAAGCTCGTCAAAAAGGTGAAGTCATTTTACAAACTGCTCAAGAAAACTAAGCCCTTCTTGTGGGATGAGACTTGCAAACAAGCTTTATTAGCTTTCAAGAAGACCATAGCCACACCGCCAGTTTTGAGTCGACCTAGGCCAAGAGTACCTCTACTTTGTATCTCTCAGTAGCTGACGAAGTTGTTAGCTTAGCCCTTGTCTAAGAGGAAGGGAAGCACTAGCTCCCTATCTATTTCACCAGCCATATACTCCATGATGCCGAGAAGCATTACTAAATAATAGAAAATGTGGCACTAGCACTCATTACCTCAACTCAACGTCTCAGGCCTTACTTCCAGAGTCACCAAGTGGTAGTCAAAACGAACTACCCTATCAAGCAGGTTTTGAGCAAACCTGAACTTGCACGAAGAATGGTGGCCTAGTCTATAGAACTTTCAGAGTTTGATATCTAGTACGAGCCTTGCAGCCCCATGAAGACACAATTCATGGTTGACTTTCTAGCGGAATTTGCTGGAAACAACACAACCACCCCAAATTGGTGGAACCTTTACATTGACAATGCGTTTAACCTAAAAGGAAGCGGGGCAGGGATCATCCTCGAAGGGCCTGACAATATCACCCTAGAGCAAGCCCTCAAGCTCAACTTCAGAGGCTCAAATAACCAGGCAGAGTATGAGGCTCTCATTGCAAGTCTGAAGCTAGCAAGAGAAGTCGAAGCTAAGAAGCTGCAATGCTACACAGATTCACAACTTGTCCAAGGATAGGTTGCCAACATATACCAGACCAAGGAAACAGTGCTGCTCAGGTACTATCATATCGCAAAGACTCCCATCAATAATTTCAAATGTTTTGAAATGTACTACATCCCAAGGGAGAGCAATACTAGAGCAGACCTGCTCTCCAAGCTGGCCAACACCAAGATGGTCGAGCACCTCAAGACTATCATCCGGGAGACGCTCCAAACTCTCACCATAGATATTGAGGAAATTATGGCCTGAGAAGAGTGTCATACCCTAATTTCGTCCGGGGATTATTATTTGATGATATACAACCTTTGATTGGCCGCTTAGAGATACTTGGCACCCTTTGTTGCACAATATGTGAAGTCCTGAGACGTGCCGAAAATCAAAAGGAAGCAGGCTTACGCGATCCGTGAAAATTCCGTAAGGTGACGGAAAACGAAAGGAGGTGTTTTTCGCAATCCGTGAGTTTTCGTAACTTCTTCGAAAGCTAAAAAAGAGTAAATACATAATCCATAAGGATTCGTAACCTTGCAGAAGGAAAATAAGTATCGTTACGAAATTCATAAAGTTTCGTAACTTTACGGAAAAAGAATTACCAAAAAAGGTAAAGGGGGTGCATTTAGTAAAAGGGGGGTACAAATAGCAATCAGGCCCACTTGGGCCTTCCAGATTCTTCCTCCAGAAGGCTGTTGCTTCTGGAGAAAGCAACCTTGCTCGCTTGGGCGAGCTGAGTGGCAAGCTCCTCCCCTATTTTGCTATAAATAGGGGGAGGAATGAAGGGAGAAGGGGTTCAGCCTTCTGGGCACTTCTTATTCTCTCGAAATTGCTGAGAAAAATTGTTTCTCTGAAGAAAATCCAAGCCGAGGCGCTTCCGTATCGTTTCTGAAACGTTTCCGTGAGTAATTACGCGAAGATTTTCAACCGTTCTTCGACATTCATCGTTCGTTCTTCGTTTCCTTCAGTCTTCAACTGGTAAGTACCCCAAACCGATCTTTTCAATTCATTCTATGTACCCGTGGTGGTCCACATTTTGTTTCATGTATTTTTATTCTCGTTTTCATTCACTTTCTATACCCCCTTTTGACGTGCTTCAGTCATTTATTTAAGACATTCCATGCCTAATCTGAAAATAAAATAAATTTCCACCGATCATTTGATTTGTATCATCCGTTAATTTCTGTTAAAATGAATTCTGACCGTTCGGTCGTGCCATAACCACGTTGGAAATCAAAAAAGAGGTAAAATAATAATATAATAATAAAAAAATTTCTTTTAGTAAAATGAAGCAAAAAAAAATTAATCGGATGTTTTCTCTTTGGGATTTTTCATTCTTAATCGAATTGACTAATAACTAAAGTGAAATTAAGGCTAAAATCAACTCGCCTAGTCAAGCTCGTCCACAAAAAAATCACTAAAAAGGGTTTGAAAGTTTATCATCTCAGTTTTCCTAATCAAGTAAATGGATCATTTTAAGGTCCAACGCCTTAAAATGATTACCTTTCAAGTAAAAAGAATCGCTTGATTCACTCTTAAGAAGAACTACATAGGTCTGATTTCCTCTTTGATGGAGGGTACGTAGGAGCAAGAGCCCCGCTTTTATCGACCTCAAAAAATAAAAAGAAATAAAAGTTAAGGTAACACAATTTCCACAATTCTAAAAAATAGGTTGTTGTCCTTTGAGACAAACGTGAGAGGTGCTAATACCTTCCTCAAACTTAAATATAACTCCCAAACTTAGAATTTTTATTTCGACCGATTTCCTTCGGTTTTTCCGACGTTTTCCACAAATAAACGTTGGTGGCGACTCCGCGCATCTTTTCCTCCTTTGGAAAGCGTACCCGTGAGCCTCGCCTTGCTCGCCCGCAAAAGTGCACGTTGCGACAGTTGGCGACTCCACTGGGGACTATTTTTCTTAGTTAGGCCTATTTTAAGGAATTGTGGATTTGTGGAACTTTGTGTGTGCATTTGTTGAACTGTGTAAAATGTAAATAACTTTTGTCTATTTTGCATTCTTTACACTGCATTCTAAGCACCCACGGGTTTGAGTAAAAAAGGGGGCCCTATACCCGGGTTCATGGGAATCTAAGGAGTGGAGGTGAATCTATGATCATGCTAGGTCTCCGACTTGCTTGATAATAGTGAAACCTCGTCTAGAGCTTTCTCTCTTTATAATATGTTGTCGCTGGTATTCCATACTGCCACAATATTATTATCTTGAGTGATGATACCTCTAGAAAACAGCCGTGTGAGCTATGAATCATTGGGAGTAGTTATTAGAGACCCCTAGATATTACCCTATAGGTCCCTAAAATAGGGGCACGAAGCGAACACGTTGCGTGCCTTTTAAACACTGTCATGCATATAACCTAAATGTCATGTACGCATTTGTTGTTTGTAATTATTTGTGGATATTGTCGTACTCTATGCATCCCTGTGTTATGCTTTTGCGCGTCTACATCATGTCGTCACACATGCGTTGTATGTGGGTCTCATCTTTTGTCGTGGGAAGTCGGAAGATCCATATCGTCTTCTTAACTGCACACATGGGGCGCTGCGCCCCCAAATGCGCAAGTAAGGAGAGATGATTTTCCGGGCTCTCGTGTCCGTAAATGCATTCATATCATGCATTGCATAAACATCTCTTCAGCAGCATAATGAACATATTGTTCCTGTATTTGTCCGTTATCACATTCCAGCCTCACATTTTGCATGAGTAATTGCATCATCATGCATATGCGTTCAACATACTTTTTGTTCTACATGTTCGCTCATACGTGATCCTTGTGTTTTCCTCTACAAAACAAAAACAAAAAAGGAAGCATGAAAATTCGTGATGCATTCTTAGTTGCATATATTCGGTACCATGAGCCAACCATGTTGGGATCATAAACCCATTTCACTTAAAAACAAAATGATTGAACATGGCACCTAATGCATGGTTAATTAAGAAAGGATGTCTCTTTGGGCATCTCAATCTCATAATTACATTTTCCATGCGTAGCATGCATATTCTTGTGTCTTTCATCCCTATGAAATGTTGTTGAAGTATTGGCGATCAAAATCGCCATTCCCTGGGTTATGGGGTTGAACCAAGCTCGTGCTTTTACGAAAAGGTTCATCGAGTCAAGTTGAAGCATGGAAGTAACAATCTTGCAAAAAATTGGGGCAAAAGATGGATCGTGCTACATCATTGCTTCGTCTACTGCCAAACACCTTTAGTATTGTTGATATCCTTGTTACTTCCAGCTTCACCTTGACAAAGATGTCATGGACCATGTTGAAAATCTAAATTGATTCAACCCCATGTCCTGCATAAAAATTCGCAATACTTCAACTATGCATCATTCGCGTACATCCATACTTTTCATTGGTTGCATTGCTCATTACATTCTTTCCTTGAAAAATAAAATAAAAAAAAGAACTTAATCATTGTTATCAAAAAGAAAAGAACACGCTTTACGGCGCCCTTATCGAACCCGTGCTAGAACTTGAGTAATGGGTGAAGTAGAGGAGGTGCAAGAGAAGATGAAGGCCGACATGGAGGCCATGAAAGAGAAAATGGCCACAATGATGGAGGCCATGATAAAGCATGAAGAAGATAATGGAAGCCAATGCGGTTGCAACTGCCGCTACCAGCACTGTTGCTAAGGTGAACCCGATGCCCCCATCGGGCCTCAACCAAATGAATCATCCAACCTCAGCTATGGTAGGCAAAGATTTGGGAAATACGGGCGGCCCCCATTATGCGCAAAGTCAAAACAAGCACGCCTTCCCGCCACATGCTTTCCTCCCAACTGTACACCACCCAATGTAGCGTACACTCCCAGTGAGAATGTCAATAACTCCACTCCCATACTCATTGAGAGCCGACAACCCCAAACTGATCATGCACATGTCTCTCAACCCATGGGTGAGACACATGAAATGCCCCACCACAATCTAGCCGACTTCGAGCCTTGCCTCGGATATGCCACTGAAGGGCAGGCAATTAGTGGTGTACCCCTACAAAACCCTTTGGAGGGCCCTTAGTATCACCCCCAGCTACACCTCTTGCATTCCACAACAAGTAAAAACCCTCATGCTATGGCAGAAATGGGAAAGTTGGATCATCTAGAGAAAAGGCTCAGGGCCATTAAAGGAGGTGAAGATTATGCCTTTGCTAACCTAGAAGAGTTGTTCCTAGTACCCAATATCATCACCCCTCCCAAGTTCAAGGTGTTAGACTTTGACAAGTACAAGGGGACTACTTGCCCCGAGAACCATCTAAAGATGTATTGTCGGAAGATGGGGGCATACGCAAAAGATGAGAAATTGCTGATACATTCCTTCCAAGGAAGTCTTACTGGGGGTAGCTGTTACCTAGTACACTAACTTGGAACCTTCCCGAGCCCATGCTTGGAAGGACCTAATGGTTGCCTTCGTTAGGCAGTGTCAGTATAATGGCTTTGGATAGGATGCAATTATTGAACATATGCAAAAAGGGGGCACGGATCTTTCAAAGAATACGCCCAAAGGTGGAGGGATCTGGCAGCCCAAGTGGCACCCCCAATGATGGAAAGGGAGATGATAATTGTAATGGTAGACACATCACCAGTATTATACTACGAAAATGGTGGGTTACACACCTTCCCGCTTTGCGGATATGGTCTTCGCCGGCAAAAGGATCGAAGTGGGTATGAAAAGAGGCAAATTTGATCATCTTGCTTTGATAAAAACTAGGGCAAATGAAGAGGGTGAGAATGAGGGAGAAGCCCATGTTGTGACTGCCATTCCTATACAGCCAAGTTTCCCACCAACCCAACAATGTCATTACTCAGCCAATAAACAAACCTTCTCCTTACCCACCGCCCAGTTATCGACAAAGGCCATCCCTAAATCAACAACAAAGTCTGTCTACCGCACTTCCAATGACTAACATCACCTTTAGCACAATCCAAAAACACCAACCAAGAAATGAATTTTGCAGCGAGAAAGCCTATAGAATTCACCCCAATTCCGGTGTCCTATGCTAACTTGCTCCCATATCCACTCGATAATGCAGTGGTAGCCATAAACCCTGCTAGGTTTCCTCAATCTCCATTTTTTCGAGGATACGACTCAAACGCAACGTGTGCTCGTCATGGAGAAGCCCCGGGGCGTTCAATTGAGCATTGTAGGGCCCTAAAGCGTAAGGTGCAAGGTCTAATTGATGCGGGCTGGCTGAAATTTGAGGAGAATCGCGTGTAAATCCTGACATTGACAAGAGATGCCACACATGGGGAAATTTTGAAAGCTGTTGTTAGATGTCTCTAATGACTCATCAGGATTTTCAAGTGCAAGCCATTGGTCAGTTTGCTCAAGCGACTTGTGCTCCTGAGTTTGGACTTCCAAGATTGTTCAATCATAGATTACTCGTCTTGCATGTTGGTGGGGGTGCCATAAAACAACGAGTAAAGTTCAAAACAAATAAGTTCCAAAATAAAAAAAGAGGGTTCAAAAACAAAAAGATAAAAAAAAGCATTTGATTGACTGTGTTTTCAAGACGTTCATGTGACCTCATTTTATCATTCCAGAAAGTTTGTCTTTTTAAAGAGAAGTGAGTTATCAAGAATAGGATGTTGGACAAATGGCCTCAGTTACCTTAAGAAAAAAAAAGGGGGTTGAATTAAGATACGAAGATTATTCCCCAATTAAACTTTCACTCTCTCTTTACGGATTAACAATGCACATAGGGACAACCCTTCCCTTGTGTTCAAGAATCCCCTACAACAAGAGACCCACGGTCTCTTAATCCCTTTTCAGAAATAAGAAGAAGAGAAGAAGAAATCTATCTTAAAAGAGATGGATTGTAAAATGAAGATCAATCAAAATTCCTTATTAAATATGCAAGTTGTTGACCAAGGAATCTTTTTGAAGGGATAAGACATTTCAGTTCAGAAAAACTCTCTTAATCTTTTGAGAGGATGAAACTTTTTGGGCAATAAAAGCTCTCTTTAAATTCGTGTTTCCAAGTCACATATAAATAGACCTTTGATGGCCATTCATAAACCATTTGAACAGATGTGACTCTTGGAAACTATATTCTGAAAATCCCCTCTGGTAATCAATTACAAGACTTGTGTAATCGATTACAGGTTTTAAAAATTTGAATTAAAACGTTCAATAAACTGCTGGTAATCAATTACCGTCCATGTGTAATCAATTACACGTTATAAATTTTGAATTCAAATTTCTAGTGACTGTTATAAACATTTTTCAGCTGCTGGTAATCGATTACCAGAGAGTAAATCTCAATTTGAAATGATAGAATTCTTTGGTCAAACCTTTTGTTTTTTCAATTTGGAAACTTCTTCCTAAAGATTCTAGAAATCAACTTGATCATATATCTTGATTTTCTTGGATTCTTGTCTTGAATAAAACTTAGAAGCACTTGATCCTTTAGCATCATCAAGACATCAAAACATCTTGCTTCTACATAGGAGTCATTTGACTTAAATCCATCAACTGAAAAATCCTTCAACTATTTCTCGTCCTTGGAAAATTCTTTTTGCAAGAATCAACTGCTTCTTTCATTCTTCCTCACTACGAGGTTGTGAAAACAAGACAACAATTGGTACCTCTAAGCCCTACACAGGGGCAATGAAAGGCACCATGCAAAAAACCTCAAGCGAACCTAGGGGCAGATTAGAAGTTCTCACCCAATAGGTTCCTTGCTACAAGGTCATGACGAAAGACAACGATTGTACCTCAAAGCCTTATACTGGGGCAATGAAAGGCACCATGCAAAAAACCTCAAGCGAACCTAGGGGCAGATTAGAAGTTCTCACCCAATAGGTTCCCAGCTACAAGGTCATGACGAAAGATAACAATTGGTACCTCAAAGCCTTACACTGGGGCAATAAGGGGCATCGTGCATGAGCCTCAAGTGAACATAGGGGCAGATCAAAAGTCCTCACCCGTCGATGTTTTTAAACAAGAAAAAAAAGGGGGGGGGGGAGACAAACCCTGGAATTTCAATAGATTGATTAAACATCAAATGGCTCCATTGCCGTCACTCCAAAATGGTCAAGTGACTAAATAAAAAAGAACATACACTCTGAAGGAGTTCCCGGAGAGATTTGCAAAAAGATAGGATGAGGTTGCATGAATTATCACCTCTTTCAAAAGGACAGTCAATCTGTGTTTTCCAAAAAATTATATCAAAATCAAAATCACAAAATAGGGAAAGAATGTCATGAACGTTGTACAACTTTCCATTACATTGCATTGTTTCATATGAAGTCTGCATTTACCGCATTTCAAGACAAAGGTTGCATGCATCTGCATCCCTAAAAATCATGTTAACTGCATAGATTTCCTACATCTAATATCCAGTCGTGTGGATTTGGGATGATCGGCACTCTCGGTGAGTCGATCTCTTGATTTCTCATAAGGGTGGACCGTTGGGTACTAGTACCTATCTTCTTCAGAGGGCTACATGTCCTCGCCATCAGAGGGTTGCACGCCCTCGCCTTCAGAGGGCTGCACGCCCTCACCTTCAGAGGGCCGCCCGCCCTCACCTTCATAGGGCTACATGCCCTCGCCTGCAGAGGACTACACGTCCTCGCCATCAAAGGATTACACGTCCTTGCCTTCAGAGGGCCGCACGCCCTCGCCTTCAGAGGACTACACGTCTTCAACTTTAGAGGACTACACGTCCTCGCCTTTAGAGGACTACACGTCCTCGCCATCAGAGGACTACATGTCCCCAATTTTCAAAGGGCGACACACCCTCACCTTTAGAGAACTGCACGTCCTCGCCATCATAGGACTACACTCCCTCGCCTTCAAAAGGCGGCACATCCTGAACTTCAGAGGGCTGCACGCCCTTGCCTTTAGAGGGCTACGCGTCCTCACTTTCAGTGGACTCCATATCCACACCTTAAGATAATTTAAGGTCCTCTGCCCTTAAATGCTTAACCGAGACTCGCGCTCCTGGTTAAGGGGCGAGTAGTTTCCTTTTATCAGTTTCTGGGCCACCCCCTTATATTGGAGGGCGACCAACTATGCGAGCACATCCAGAGAGGGAGGCTATCACACATCTACTATGCATACCGGGGCAAGATTTCACCCGTGCCGCTGCAAAAAGATGAGCGCGGATCATGCGCACCAACATGACCACTCTTACATGGATATGGATGACGTTGCTATTTAGCAACATTCTGCCCAGCGACCACAATGCCAATCTCCCCCTGCAGATGTATCAGTTGGTCTGTGCCGTCATGACATAGGTAAGTATGCACGTGACTCAATTTATTTCTGATGTCATCTATTGTTTGCAGGGATCGCGCCCACAAGACGCCCAGTGGACCCGAAGAAGTCCAACAGGGCCCTAGGGTTTCCAACTCTGATTACGGGCCTCTGTCAGTCCTACAGGGTGCCTGTTCCCCCAGCGAGGTCATGCCATCGTGACATAGGTAAGTATGCACGTGACTTAATTTATTTCTGATACCATCTATTGTTTGCAGGAATCACACCCACAAAGACACTCAGTGGACCCAAAGAAGTCCAACAGGGCCCTGGGGTTTCCAGCTCTGGTTACGGGCCTCTGTCAGTCCTACAGGGTGCCCGTTCCCCCAGCAAGGTCATGCCATCGTGACATAGGTAAGTATGCACGTGACTCAATTTATTTCTGATACCATCTATTGTTTGCAGGAGTCACAGCCACAAAGACACTCAGTGGATCCGGAGAAGTCCAACAGGGCCCTGGGGTTTCCAGCTCTGGTTACGGGCCTCCGTAGTCCTACAGGGTGCCCGTTCCCCCCGGCAAGGTCACATCATCATGACATAGGTAAGTATGCACCTTGCTCAACTGATTTTTGATTTCATCTATTGTTTGCAGGGATTGCGCCTGCAAGACACCTAGTGGACCTGAAGAAGTCCAACAGGGTCTTGGAGTTGTCAAGCACTAATTACGGGTCTCTGTCAGTTCTACGAAGTGCTTGTCACCTCCGGCAAGGGCATCAGGCCCCCTACTAATCGAGCTTTCATCAAGAAGTACTGCGTCCCCAGGCAGGCGCAGGGCGAAACACCACAGCAGCCTGGGGATGGCCGGCAGCGGGCAACAGACGCACCGCCATCACCTCTAGAGTTCACCTCAGCTCATCCACAAAAAGGTTAGAGCGTTGCTTACGAACCATGGCCGACCAATAGGCGACCAAGTCCAAAGCCAAAGGTAAGCAAAGTATTAGGTCCGTGACCGACAAGCCATTAAGCGTCCAGCTCAAGACGTTAAAGAAGCGCTACTAGGAGGCAACCTAGTACCTTCTAAATCTCTGCTTGTTATTTGATCACTTTTGTTTCTCAAGTCATAGCAGGACACACCTAGTTGCTCATGATCCTAGGAATTTAAATAAAACAAGCACAAGCTCAGAAGGTAGCCATACCTCACAAAATATATATATGTATAGCAAGATACCTTGGATATGCATGTATATAGCAAAAATATCTCACAAAACATATATATGTATGTTTAGGTAGCAAGATACCTTGGACATGCATGTATGTAGCAAAATACCTCACAAAAATATACGTATGTTTAGGTAGCAAAATACCTCATGAAAAGAAAAGAGCGAGCAAGAAAAGAATAAAAAGAAAAAAAATAGAAAGAAAAATAATAAAATAATAATAATAATAAGTTGTCTAGCTAAAAAACAACATGCTTGTGAAAAGAGATAATTTCCAACTTTTCTTTGAAAGATTTTACTGATCTTAACCAGTTTTTGAAAAAAAATGTGTGTACACATTTGAAGGGTAAATGCTGTGAAAAGTTTTTCGAACACCCAAAATGGACTCGGATGAATGCATGATTTGATAAAAGAACATATTTTGGAAACACTGGGTTGACTTAAAATAGGGAAAATGAATCCTGAGCCCTAGTGTCACATGATCATAAAAACTTGATGCTTGAGTGTCCTCATGGGTGCATGCATGACCAGTTTTGCATAAAATTTCCTAATCATCATTGTTGCATGTGTATCATGGAAATAATGTAGGACATCCCTTTATCCCCGAACCGCTGGCCAAACCCTGACATATATCATGACCATCCATTCTACAAGCCTTGAGCCAAAATCCCAACTTATCATAAATCTTGACCCAGGGTGAGAATGTCAATCCTTGCCCTCAGAAAACAAAAAAAAAAAAAGAAAAATTCCCAGTCAAAGAGTGGGAGAAAGCAAAAAAGGGAAAGAAAATTCCCGATCAAGGATCGAAAGAAAACAGAAGAAAAATCCAGAAAGCTCTTTGGACCAGACAATATCTGAACAATACAGAATTGTCACCAAGTATACAAGAAAAAGGAAACCACGACCTAAAGTGGTCCTCTCCCTTTGATTGCCAACAAAATCCTATGCGCTAGCGACTTTCTCGCCACGCACTAAACAAAAACAGAAAAGGAAAAGGCAAAAACACTCAAAGCCAAATTCCCCACCTAAAAACCATTCCCAAAATAAGTCCTATTGATCAATGATCACGCATGTAATCTTTGATTTGATAGGAAATGATTTGCAAAATCAAGTCATGACATATCTATGGTTCGGAATTAGGATAAAACACTTACCTGTGTGAGATTGATACACTTTGAGTGATTTTCTTCTATTTTTGTTGAACCCAGTGCTTCCTCTAAATGGTCATTTAGAAACGAAATGCTAACATCCAAAAGCTCATTTACGGTCATGAGAAAATTTCATCGGCATACTCTCCTTCCCCGATAGACACATTGTTTTTCATCCAAAAAACATATGTTGCTCTGATTAGTTGGAAGTTTTGTCTCTTTACTAGAGCATGTTCGCATTTTAGTGAAGAAAACGCCGAGACTATTTTAGTTTCACAGTTAGCAAGAACTACGTAGGTCTGAGTTCCTCATCACAAATTGAGGATACGTAGGAGCAAAAGCCCTACTTTTGTCGACCACCCCACCTTTTTGTTACCGTGACCCAAGAGTCCGGTGGCATGCGAAGCCACATGATTGTGGGATCCCCAAATTCGTTTGTTCCATCATTTATCTTGTTTCTATGACTGAGGCACTAACGTTTGTTTTTTTTTGTTGTTACGGTTGTCATTTGTTTTGTGCATATATTTTGTTTGGACTATTACATTAGTGCTTACTTCGTTATTTGTTGATAATGTTTGTTTCGGAATCTTGTAGAGTTTTCCTTTAGGAACGTCTTCCTAAAAATAAAACGAACAAAAGTCATGATAACACCAAGAATTGAAAAAGAAAGAGGCGTTGTGAACAAATGTCGTGTCTATATATAAAAAAGAAAAGAGTTTTTATATGTAAAAAGTGTATGGAAAGATTTGGTGTGTGTGTAAATAATGTGTGAAGAGAAATTCTCGTGTGTGAGTAACGAGTGTATATAAAGAAACTTTTGTATGAACCATAGGTGTGCATTGGAGAAAAACGAAAAAGATCTTTGAATGTAAATAGGGTTTGATCGTGTGACGTAAAGAGAGAGAGTTCCAATGCGCATACAGAAAAAGTTTTTCATGTATAAGAGTGTAGATATACAAAAGAAAATTTCTTCATAAAGGACCACAGGTGTATAATTTTGTGAATATATAAAAATGAAACAAAAAGGAAAAACAAAGAAAAACCACAAAGGTCGACATGTTATAGTTAAGAAGTATAAATCATTCGTAAAGAGCAAACGTATCTTCTGGAAACAAGGGACTGATGCTAAGAGTTTATTTTCCGGAATAAACCGAGATAAGAATGGATGAATTCATTGAACTAATGAAAGAACATAACTTGGAAACGTTGGGTCTGTTTGTGTAAATTCCAAACCGTAGTATCACAATGCCATAAACGGGATGCTTGAGTGCCCACCTGGCTGTAGCCATGACTAATTTTGCACGTTGTTTTCAAATCATCATTATCACGTGTGCCTTATGGAGTGATATGGGAGGTCGTCCCGAGACCGACACCTTGACACCCAAATTTGTTTTGCCCCAGATATCAAGATTGGGTTCCCACGATAAAAGACCCCATTGAAACACAACCTTAGACTTTTTGAACCTTGGCCTATAAAAAAGAATCCTCATTCCTTCCCCGAAGCAAAGGACAGCGGAATCTCCTCAAGGGAGAGTGAATAGAATGCTAAAACCCGATTTCCCAAAGAAAGGGATGGGGAAGGAGAAGTGAAAAGAAAGAAAAGGAAGAAATGGAAATAAAGAAAAAGAAAAAAAATGAAAATAAAGAAAAGAACAAAAGAAAGAAAAGGAAGGATTCCCGATCAAAGATCGAAAGGAAGTAAAAAGGGAAAAGAAGCAATTCTCGATCAATGAAAGAAAGAGAACGGAAGATCTTCAGACCAGATAAATTTTCGGCAAGGTAAGTGACTGCCGGCAATGGAAAACCCATTTTTGGTGTCTCTTCCCTTCAGGTTGCCATTCAAGGTCGTTGTCGACTGGCGATATCCCACCCCACATGAACAAAGAGGAAAAGACCGAAACACCCAGCTTCCTCTCCAAAAACACTACCCTCAAGAAAATCCTATTGTCCGTGAGCGTACGTTTGATCTTTGATTCGATAGGAAGTCGTGTGCAAAGTAGAGTCATGGTGCAGTTAAGGTTTGGGAATAGGATAAAACACTTGCCTGTGTGAGTTTTATACACTATGAGTGATTTATTTTCAACTTAGCCCGATGTTTCCCCTGCATGTTCATTTAAGAGATAAAAGTTGACATCCTGCCCTTAATTCTCGGTTACAAGGAAGATTACCCTTGGCACAAGTATATTGTTTCTCTAAGATATGGTGCTCTCGCGAATGATTTATTTTTCTTTGCAAAAAGCATGTTTTCCTTTTAGGTGGAAAAACCCGGTGGACCGTTCGGTCCTGCCAACAAACTTTTTTCGGAGCCCCATGAATGTTATTGCCTAGCGTTGTTCATGCATCCTCCACCTACGAGTCTGGAGCCCCACGAAGTTATTGCGTAGCGCTGTTCGCCAATTCTCCATTCTCCACTTTTTTCGGAGCCCCATGAATGTTATTGCCTAGCGCTGTTCATGTGTCCTCCACCTACGAGTCTGGAGCCCCGCGAAGTTATTGCGTAGCGCTGTTCGCCAATTCTCCATTCTCCACTTTTTTTCGGAGCCCCATGAATTTATTGCCTAGCGCTGTTCATGTGTCCTCCACCATCAAGTCTGGAGCCCCGCGAAGTTATTGCGTAGCGCTGTTCGCCAATTCTCCGTTCTCCACTTTTTTTTGGAGCCCCATGAATGTTATTGCCTAGCGTTGTTCATGCATCCTCCACCTACGAGTCTGGAGCCCCGCGAAGTTATTGCGTAGCGCTGTTCGCCAATTCTCCATTCTCCACTTTTTTTCGGATCCCCATGAATTTATTGCCTAGCGCTGTTCATGTGTCCTCCACCTACGAGTCTGGAGCTCCGCGAAGTTATTGCGTAGCGCTGTTCGCCAATTCTCCATTCTCCACTTTTTTTCGGAGCCCCATGAATGTTATTGCCTAGCGCCGTTCATGCATCCTCCACCAACAAGTCTGGAGCCCCGCGAAGTTATTGCGTAGCGCTGTTCACCAATTCTCCACTTTTTTTCGGAGCCCCATGAATTTATTGCCTAGCGCTGTTCATGTGTCCTCCACCTACGAGTCTGGAGCCCCGCGAAGTTATTACGTAGCGCTGTTCGCCAATTCTCCATTCTCCACTTTTTTTCGGAGCCCCATGAATGTATTGCCTAGCGCTGTTCATGCATCCTCCACCTACGAGCCTGGAGCCCCGCGAAGTTATTGCGTAGCGCTGTTCGCCAATTCTCCATTCTCCACTTTTTTTCGAAGCCCCATGAATGTTATTTCCTAGCGCTGTTCATGCATCCTCCACCAACGAATCTGGAGCCCCGCGAAGTGATTGCCTAGCGCTGTTCGCCAATTCTCCGTTCTCCACTTTTTTTTCGGAGCCCCATGAATGTTATTGCCTAGCGCTATTCATGCATCCTCCACCAACGAATCTGGAGCCCCGCGAAGTGATTGCATAGCGCTGTTCGCCAATTCTCCGTTCTCCACTTTTTTTTCGGAGCCCCATGAATGTTATTGCCTAGCGTTGTTCATGCATCCTCCACCAACGAGTCTGGAGCCCCGCGAAGTTATTGCGTAGCGCTGTTCGCCAATTCTCCATTCTCCACTTTTTTTCGGAGCCCCATGAATGTTATTGCCTAGCGCTGTTCATGCATCCTCCACCAACGAGTCTGGAGCCCCACGAAGTTATTGCGTAGCGCTGTTCGCCAATTCTCCATTCTCCACTTTTTTTCGGAGCCCCATGAATTTATTGCCTAGCGCTGTTCATGTGTCCTCCACCATCGAGTCTGGAGCCCCACGAAGTTATTTTTAGCGCTGTTCGCCAATTCTCCATTCTCCACTTTTTTTCGGAGCCCCATGAATTTATTGCCTAGCGCTGTTCATGTGTCCTCCACCTACGAGTCTGGAGCCCCGCGAAGTTATTACGTAGCGCTGTTCGCCAATTCTCCATTCTCCACTTTTTTTCGGAGCCCCATGAATGTATTGCCTAGCGCTGTTCATGCATCCTCCACCTACGAGCCTGGAGCCCCGCGAAGTTATTGCGTAGCGCTGTTCGCCAATTCTCCATTCTCCACTTTTTTTCGAAGCCCCATGAATGTTATTTCCTAGCGCTGTTCATGCATCCTCCACCAACGAATCTGGAGCCCCGCGAAGTGTTTGCGTAGCGCTGTTCGCCAATTCTCCGTTCTCCACTTTTTTTTCGGAGCCCCATGAATGTTATTGCCTAGCGCTATTCATGCATCCTCCACCAACGAATCTGGAGCCCCGCGAAGTGATTGCATAGCGCTGTTCGCCAATTCTCCGTTCTCCACTTTTTTTTCGGAGCCCCATGAATGTTATTGCCTAGCGCTGTTCATGCATCCTCCACCAACGAGTCTGGAGCCCCGCGAAGTTATTGCGTAGCGCTGTTCGCCAATTCTCCATTCTCCACTTTTTTTCGGAGCCCCATGAATGTTATTGCCTAGCGCTGTTCATGCATCCTCCACCAACGAGTCTGGAGCCCCACGAAGTTATTGCGTAGCGCTGTTCGCCAATTCTCCATTCTCCACTTTTTTTCGGAGCCCCATGAATGTTATTGCCTAGCGCTGTTCATGCATCCTCCACCAACGAGTCTGGAGCCCCACGAAGTTATTGCGTAGCGCTGTTCGCCAATTCTCCATTCTCCACTTTTTTTCGGAGCCCCATGAATTTATTGCCTAGCGCTGTTCATGTGTCCTCCACCATCGAGTCTGGAGCCCCACGAAGTTATTTTTAGCGCTGTTCGCCAATTCTCCATTCTCCACTTTTTTTCGGAGCCCCATGAATTTATTGCCTAGCGTTGTTCATGTGTCCTCCACCATCGAGTCTGGAGCCCCGCAAAATTATTGCATAGCGCTGTTCGCCAATTCTCCATTCTTCATTTTTTTTCGGAGCCCCATGAATTTATTGCCTAGCGCTGTTCTTGCATCCTCCACCTTCGAGTCTGGAGCCCCGCGAAGTTATTGCGTAGCGCTGTTCGCCAATTCTCCATTCTCCACTTTTTATTCGGAGACCCATGAATTCATTGCCTAGCGCTGTTCATGTGTCCTCCGTTATCAAGCGCGGAGCCCCTGGTGACTGGGAAATATGTTTTTCTATTATTTTCCGGATCGGTTCCTTCGCCAAACATGTGTATATGTGTATATGTACATTATATTCGTTGTTCTTGTTGTTGTTTGTTTTGTGTTGTGCAGAAAAAAAAAAGAGAGAAGGAGTAGAGACGAGAGTCGTCATCACGGAAAGGGCAGGACGGACGAAATCAGTGTCTTATCTTTGCTTTACTCTTATCTCCGATGAGAGGTAAGTAAAGAGGGACAACTGTCATACCCTAATTTCGTCCGGGGATTATTATTTGATGATATACAACCTTTGATTGGCCGCTTAGAGATACTTGGCACCCTTTGTTGCACAATATGTGAAGTCCTGAGATGTGCCGAAAATCAAAAGGAAGCAGGCTTACGCGATCCGTGAAAATTCTGTAAGGTGACGGAAATCGAAAGGAGGTGTTTTTCGCAATCCGTGAGTTTTCATAACTTCTTCGAAAGCTAAAAAAGAGTAAATACATAAGTCATAAGGATTCGTAACCTTGCGGAAGGAAAATAAGTATCGTTACGAAATTCGTAAAGTTTCGTAACGTTACGAAAAAAGAATTACCAGAAAAGGTAAAAGGGGTGCATTTAGTAAAAAGGGGGGTACAAATAGAAATCAGGCCCACTTGGGCCTTCCAGATTCTTCCTCCATAAAGCTGTTGCTTCTGGAGGAAGCAACCTTGCTCGCCTGGGCAAGCTGGGTTGCAAGTGCCTCCCGTATTTTGCTATAAATAGGGGGAGGAATGAAGGGAGAAGGGGTTCAGCCTTCTGGGCACTTCTTATTCTCTCGAAATTGCTGAGGAAAATTGTTTCCGTGAAGAAAATCCAAGCCGAGGCGCTTCCGTATCATTTTCGTGAGTAATTACACGAAGATTGTCAACCGTTCTTTGACATTCATCGTTCGTTCTTCGTTTTCTTCAGTCTTCAACTGGTAAGTACCCCAAACCGAGCTTTTCAATTCATTCTATGTACCCGTGGTGGTCCACATTTTGTTTCATGTATTTTTATTCTCGTTTTCATTCGCTTTCTATTCCCCCTTTTGACGTGCTTCAGTCATTTATTTAAGACATTTCATGCCTAATCTGAAAATAAAATAAATTTCCACCGATCATTTGATTTGTATCATCCGTTAATTTCTGTTAAAATGAATTCTGACCGTTCGGTCGTGCCGTAACCACGTTGGAAATCAAAAAAGAGGTAAAATAATAATATAATAATAAAAAAATATCTTTTAGTAAAATGAAGCAAAAAAAATCAATCGGACGTTTTCTCTTTGGGATTTTTCATTCTTAATCGAATTGACTAATAACTAAAGTGAAATTAAGGCTAAAATCAACTCGCCTAGTCAAGCTCGTCCACAAAAAAATCACAAAAATGGGTTTGAAAGTTTATCATCTCAGTTTTCCTTATCAAGTAAATGGATCATTTTAAGGTCCAACACGTTAAAATGATTACCTTTCAAGTAAAAAGAACCGCTTGATTCACTCTTAAGAAGAACTACGTAGGTCTGATTTCCTCTTTGATGGAGGGTACGTAGGAGCAAGAGCCCCGCTATTGTCGACCTCAAAAAATAAAAAGAAATAAAAGTTAAGGTAACACAATTTCCACAATTCTAAAAAATAGGATGTTGTCCTTTGAGACAAACGTGAAAGGTGCTAATACCTTCCTCAAACGTAAATACAACTCCCGAACTTAGAATTTTTATTTCGACCGGTTTCCTTCGGTTTTTCCGAAATTTTCCACAAATAAACGTTGGTGGCGACTCCGCGCATCTTTTCCTCCTTTGGAAAGCGCACCCGTGAGCCTCGCCTCGCTCGCCCGCAAAAGGGCACGTTGCGACAAAGAGGAGGAACGAAACTGGATGACCCCCTACAAGAACTTCCTAATTCGGGGGGTACTACCACCAAACAAGGATGAAGCCCGACACCTCAAATGAAAGTCTAACTACTATGTCATCCTTGATGGTGAGCTATTCAAAAGAGGGTTGACAACACCCCTAGTCAAATGCCTAAACAGTCAACAAGCAGACTATGTCATGAGAGAACTTGATGAAGGGATCTGCAGTCTACACATCAAATGAGGCTCCATAGCCACCAAAGTAGTATGAGTCGGCTACTACTAGCCAACCCTCAAGGCAGATGCCCTCAACTTCATCAGGAGGTGCAGACGATGCTAAGAGTTTACTGACATGGCACGTACTCCTCCTAACAATCTTCATAGTTTGAGCTCCCCTTAGCCCTTTGCCATGTGGGAATGGACATACTGGACCACTACCAAAGGCCCCAAGAGAAGCCAAATACCTACTAGTCGTCATTGACTACTTCACCAAGTGGATAAAAGCAAGACCACTGTGGGAAATTACAGCTAACGAGGTGGAAAATTTCACCTAGAAACACCTCATCTGCAGCTACGGCCTCCCATACGCCATTGTTGTGGACAACGACACTCAGTTCGAAGCTTAGACTTATGAATAATTCTTGACAAGGATAGGCATCAAGCACCTAGTCACCTTTGTTGAACATCCTCAAACTAACGGTTGGGTAGAGACAACTAATAGAGTCATCTTGAGAGCCCTCCATAGTAGACTCAACAAGTCTATGGGTCTATGGAAAGAGGACCTAACCATCTTACTCTGGGCGTACCACTATGCACCCTAGACAACAACCAATGAAACTCCTTACCAACTCACATATGACATAAATGCCATGATCCTTGTTGAAGTCAGGGAATCATCGACAAGGAGACTACTATTCCAACCAGAAAAAAAAAATGAAGAAAATATGAGGGTGGAACTTGAAACCACCAAAGAAGTCTGAGAAATGGAAAGGATCACGGAAGAAGTTGCCAAAATTTGAGCAGCAAGGAGATATAATACAAAGGTTTAACCACAAGCCTTTCTACTTGTGACCTCGTATGGCGAGTCCAAGGTTAAGCCATAAAAGAACCCCGAGTGAGAAAGCTTGACCTTAACTGGGAAGGTCCATTCAGGGCCACAGCCAGCCTGGACAATAGATCATACAGACTACAAGAACTGGATGACAAAACAAATCCCAAAACATGGAATGCCACCTACCTGAAGTTCTACTTCAATTGACCTAAACTACAAACTCTATATTCTACTCCTTTTCCTACTCAAGTCTTTTGTCCCAAAGTTAGAAAAATCAAGGTTTTGGCTTGAGAGGTTTTAACGAGGCACATTTGGGATAACATCTCCAGTACATGTCACCTACTGTGAATGACATGTATGCCAACGCATATTACTATGTCTCTAGTACATACCACCCACCACGAGTGACATGTGCACACAAGCACATTACTACGTCTCTAGTACATGCCACCCATGGGGAGTGACATGTGCGCACGAGCACATTACTATGTCTCTAGTACATGCCACCCACGACGAGTGACATATACGCATAGGCACACTACTATAACTCTAGTATATGTCACCCACGACGAGTGACATATATTCAAGAGCACACCATTATGACTCTGGTATATGCCACCCACGACGAGTGACATATATTCAAGAGCACACCATTATGACTTTGGTATATGCCACCCACGACGAGTGACATATATGTAACAACATACTGCTATGTCTCTCGTACGTGCCACCCACGATGAGCGGCATGCATACAAGAACACGGTGCCTAAAACCTAGGTCAGACAATTTCCTGGTTGATACTCCAAAGGGATCGAAAAACCCAAGGTCCACCCTTGGTAAGTCCTACTAATTCGCACCACCATGTCTCCAACATGTGCCACTTTGTAAGAGGCACGTGTGCAAGAGCACGCCATTACATCTCTAGTACATACCACCCATAGCGAGTGGCATGTGCGCATGAGCACATTACTACGTCTCCAGTACATGCCACCCACGACGAGTGACATGCACGCAAGAGCACGCTACTATAACTCCAGTATATGTCACCCATGATGAGTGACATGTATGCTAGAGCACACCATTATGACTCAAGTACATGCCACCCATGACGAGTGACATATATTCAAAAGCATACCGCTATGTCTCCAATAAGTGCCACCCACGGCGACTGACATGCATTCATGAGCACGACGCCCAAAACCCAAGTCAAAAATTTCCTAGTTGATACTCCAAAGGGCTCACAAAACCCAAGGTCCACCCTCGGTGAGTCCTACTAATTCACACCACCATGTATCTAGTATGTGCCACTTTGTAAGAGGCACATATGCAAGAGCACGCTATTACATCTCCAATACATGTCACCCACGGTGAGTGCCATATATGCAAGGGTATAGCACATGCACTGCACATAAGACTCGTCAAACCCAAGCTCCACACTTGGTGATCCTTACAACTCCACAGTCAGGAAAATACCTAGGGCAAACACGTCCCCACTCCAAGGCTTGAAAAACCCAAGGTTTACCCTTGGTGAGCCCTTTCTTTTACTAAATTCAATCTCCACAGGAACCTAAGGTACATAAGGTCTACTCTTGACGAACTTTTCTACCTGTCGCAACCTACCCTTCGGCGGGAGGGCGACGCGAGACTCGCGGGTGCGTCTTCCAAGAAAGGAATACGCGCGGAGTCGCCACCAACGTTTATTTGAGGAAAACGTCGGAAAAACCGGAAAAGACGTGGTCTACGAACTTTAAGTGAAAGGTTCGGGAGTTGTATTTACGTACGGGGAAGGTATTAGCACCCCACACGTCCGTCACAAGAGACGACAACCTTTAATCAAATGTGCAAATATGACTTTAATTTATATTATTTTCCCATTTTTCGTTCTTACATCTTTTTATGCCTTTTCATATTTTTATCTTTTTGTGGTCGACGAGGGTGTTTCCCTTGCTCCTACGTATTCCTCAATAAGGAAATCATACCTACGTAGTTCTTTGTGAACAAAGCGTTTGGTTAAGTTATTTTTTATCCTTTTTTGCAAGATATGTTTTTATTGAATGAAAGGTCATTTAAGGCGTTGGACCTTTAAACAATCTTTCGATTCTTTTTTAGAGGAGAGAAAACATTAAGGCGTTGGACCATTAAAGATCTCTTTATTTTTGAAAGAGGTAATAAAGTTACATGTTGATTTTAGGCCTTTTAGAAATCTACATTTAACCAATAAAAGCGGAAAAGACCATTTCAAGGCGTTGGACCTTTAAAAATGGCTTTTTTAGGCGATGACAAAAAGTTTGGTTTATGAATTGATTTTAGCCTTACTTTCACTTTGGTTATTAGTCGATTCGATTACGAAAGGAAAATCCCAAAGAAAAACTTCCGTTTGATTTTTTTTGGATTTATTTTACTAAAAGATATTTTTTATTATTATATTATTATTTTGCCTCTTTTTTGGTTTTAAACATGGTTACGGCACGACCGAACGGTCGGAATTCATTCTAACAGAAATTAAAGGATGTTATAATACAAATGATCAGTGGAAATTTATTTTATTTTTGATTAGGTGAGAAAATGACTTAAATAAATGGCTAAAGCACGTCAAAAGGGGGTACGAAAAGTAAATGAAATAAAAATAAAGCACATGAAACAATCGAGGACCACTAAGCGTACATAGAATGAATTCAAAAGTTCGATTTCGGGAACTTACCGGTTGAAGAGCGAAGAATGAACGAAGAATGAACGAACAACGTCGAAGAACGGTTGAAAATCTTCGCGAAATCACCCACAGAAACATCACGGAAGCGTTACAGAAGCGCCTCGGCTTGGATTTTCTTCACTGAAAAATTTTTTCTCACTAATTTTAAGTGAACCTCAGATACCAGGAGGGTTGAACATTTTTTTTCTTCACTCCTTCCCCTATTTATAAGAAAAGGAAGGAGAAGCTTGCCACCCAGCTCGCCCAAGCGAGCTCAGCTCGCCCTGGCGAGCTAGGTTGCTTCCTCCAGAAGGCACCGCCTTCTGCAAAACTTCCTGGAAGACCCAAATGGGTCTGGTTGCTATTTGCACCCCCCCCTTTTTACTAAATACACCCCTTTCCTTTTTTTGCTGATTATTTTTCCATAACGTTACGGAAACTTACGAATTACGTAACGATACTTGTTTTCCTTCCATAATGTTACGGAACCTTACGAATTACATAATCATCCCTTTTTTGCCTTCTGGAATGTTACGGAACTTTACGGATTGCACACTAACACTTCCTTTTAATTTTCGGCATGTCACGGAACTTCACGGATTGTGATACAATGCTTTCTTTTGACTTCCGACATGTCTCAGAACTTCACGAAATGCCTAACGATGGGTGCCAAGTACCTTGAAGTGGCCAAACGAGGGTCGCATCCCAACAATGGGTGGTCCCCGGACGAAATTAGGGTATGACAGTTGCCCCTCTTTACTTGTCTTTTATTGGAGATAAAAGGGAAGTAAAGATAAGACATTAATTTGGTTCAAGCGAAACAACATTCAGCCAGTGAATCACCCTGTCAGTGGAACCTGCAAAAATTTGAAAATGATCAGTACCGACACATCATCCTGATACTTTCGAATTCGTTCCTCCTAGTTGACACAAGGCATAGAATGACCATAATTTGTCTCTGCGTGTCTTTGGATGCGATCGAGCATGGGCGGTAAGGCGTAAAATGACCATAATTTGTCTCTACGTGCCACCAGACACGATCTCCTCTGGATGGCGAAAAGGTGTACGAAATGACCATAATTTGTCTCCGCCCACCTCTCGACTTACTGTCCTCGAATGATAAAGGGCGCAGAATGACCATAATTTGTCTCTGCGCGTTTATCACTTGACTTGCGAAATCTGAATGACAAAGGGCGCAAAATGACCATAATTTGTCTCTGCGCGTTTATCACTCGACTCGTTGCTCCTGAGTGACAAAGGGCGCAGAATACGTTAGTCTCTGCGCGTTTATCACTCAACTTGCTGCCCTTGAATGACAAAGGGCGCAGAATTTGTCTCTGCGCGTTTATCACTCGACTTGCGAAATCTGAATGACAAAGGGCGCAAAATTTGTCTCTGCGCGTTTATCACTCAACTTGCTGCCCTTGAATGACAAAGGGCACAGAAGACGTTGTTAGTCTCTGCGCGTTTATCACTCATCGAGCGTGCGAATGACCGTAATTGGTCTCCGCATGTCATCGGGCCCGCCGCCTCTAGATGACAAAAGGTGCAGAAGACGATGTTAGTCTCTGCGTGCTATCATGCTTTGAGTCTTAGAGATAGCAAAACAAAGTTAAAAAGTGCGGGACCAAATGGTTCCCGCATGTCATCGGGCCCGCCGCCTCTGGATGACAAAAGGTGCAGAAGACGACGTTAGTCTCTGCGTGCTATCATGCTTTGAGTCTTAGAGATAGCAAAAGAAAGTTAAAAAGTGCGGGACCAAATGGTTCCCGCATGTCATCGGGTCTGTCGCCTCTGGATGACAAAAGGCGTAGAAGACGATGTTAGTCTCTGCGTGCTATCATGCTTTGAGTCTTAGAGATAGCAAAAGAAGGTTTAAAAAGTGTGGGACCAAATGGTTCCCGCATGTCATCGGGCCCGCCGCCTCTGGTTGACAAAAGGCATAGAAGACGACGTTGGTCTCTGCATGCTATCATGCTTTGAGTCTTAGAAGTAGCAAAAGAAAGTTTAAACGGATAACCGCTTGGGTATTTCCGCCTATCACATGACTCCAGGGTCAGTATGACAGAGATTGTGGGGCGGCCGACAAAAGTGAGGCTCTTGCTCCTACGTATCCTTAATGAGGAACTTAGACCTACGTAGTTTTGGATAACTTGTGAGACTAAAAATAGTCTCGGTGTTTTCTTCACTAAAATGCGAACACGCTTTAGCAAAGAGACAAAACTCCCAACCAATTAGAGCATATGTTTTTTTGGATAAAAAAACAAAGTGTCTACCGGGGAAGGAGAGCATGCTGATGAAATTTTCTCATAACCATAAATGAGACTTTGGATGTTAGCATTTCGCTTCTAAATGAGCATTTAGAGGAAACACTGGGTTCAACAAAAATAGAAGAAAATCACTCAAAGTGTATCAATCTCACACGGGTAAGTGTTTCATCCTAATTCCGAACCATAGATATGCCATGACTTGGCTTTGCAAATCATTTCCTATCAAATCAAAGATTACATGTGTGATCATGGATCAATAGGACTTTTTCTTGGGAATGGTGTTTTTTGGTGGGAACTTTGGCTTTGAGTGCTCTTTGGCCTTTTCCTTTTCTGTTTTTGTTTAGTGTGAGGTGAACAAGTCACCGATGCACAGGATTTTGGTGGGCAATTTAAAGGGAGAGGACCACTTTAGATCGTGGTTTCCTTTCTTCTTTTTGTTCACTTGGTGGTAACTTTGTATTTGTTCAGATGTTTTCTGGTCCAAAAACCTTTCTGTATATTTCTTCTGTTTTCTTTCGATCCTTGATCGGGAATCTTCTTTCCTTTTTTCTTTTTTTGCTTTCTCTCAATCTTTGATTGAGAATTTTCTCTTTTTGTTTTCTCCCGCTCTTTTGATTAAGAATTTCCTTTCTTTTTTTGTTTTCTTCTGAGGGCAAGGATTGACATTCTCACCCTGGGTCAAGGTTTATGGTAAATTGGGATTTTGGCTCAAGGCTTGTAGAATGGCTGGACATGATATATGTCAGGGTTTGGTTTGGTTCAAGGATAAAAGGGGATGTCCCACATTATTTCCATGACACAAATGCAACAATGATGATTTGGAAATTTTATGCAAAACTAGTCGTGCATGCACCTGTATGGATACTCAAGTGTTGAAATTTTTTTGGTCATGTGATGCTAGGGCTCATAATTCATTCTCTCTACTTTAGCCAACCCAGTGTTTCCAAAATATGTTCTTTTATCAATTTGGGCATTCATCCGAGTCCATTTTGGGTGTTCGAAAAAACTTTCACAGCATTTACCCTTCAGGTGTATACACATTTTTTTTTTCAAAAACTGGTTATAATCAGTGAATTCTTTCAAAGAAAAGCTGGAAGTTATCTCTTTTCACAAGCATGTTGCATTTTAGCTAGACAACTTTTTACTTTTATTTATTTTCTTTTTTTCTTCCTTCTTTTTCTTTTCTTACTTGCTCTCTTTTCCTTTTCCTCTTTTTCTTTTTTTAGTTATTTATCATTTCTTAATTTCCTCTCTCTTCTTTCTTTTTTCTCTTTTTCTCTCTAAAAAGGTCGTGCGGACGAGGGCCCACACTACCTACTTACGTCTAACCACAAGGTAAACGAAAAACGCATGAAATGGTAAATCGCAAAAATGGTGACGAAATAACTGAGAGCCATAACGCCAAAATTTCTAACAGAAACGAACGATAATAATAGTAATGTTAGTAACCATATGAACAAAAACAGAAAATAGTAATGTCAACAACAATATGGACAATAGCAAAAAACATCAATAGCAAACTAATAAAAAAAACAATAATGTAAAAAAAAATATGGTGACCTCGATCACGTGGCTCCGCTCCCTCCCAAGAAACCGAGCAAGTCCATCATTTCCTCATCCATGCGGTCCTCCTCTACATCGTCGGGAACTCCTGCAGGCGCCTCCCCTGCTTGAGCCTCGGGCCAATCTTTGGGCCACGCGATCTCATCCCTAAACTGATCTGGAGTAGGGCACGCAAAAGGAGCGAAACCCTAGCCCTGCTGACTGAGGTTGTGCTGGTAGAGACACTCATGTATCTACACCTGCCCCCGGTGGTTGGCTGCCTATTGGCGAACCAAGTGTTGTAGATACTACTCCATTCCTAATGACCCAGCATGATCAGCCTGATGAGGTGGTGGCGGTGCGTCTGCGGCCTGTGGTGCATCACCCTGCGCCTGCCTAGGCGTGCAATACTTCTCAATGAAAGCCCGGGTGATCGACAGTCGGATCACCTTACTAGGTGTGACGGGAACCCCGAATGACTAGCAGAGGCCCGTGATCAATGCTGTAAACCCCAGGGCCATGTTAGACTTATCTGGGTCTAAAGGGTGCCTGGTGGGTGGCATACCTGCAAATAAATAGATGACGTCAACAATCAACAGAGTCACATGGACGCTCATCCGTGTCAGGATGGCATACACCAGCTGACACTTCGGCAGAGGAAGGTCGGAGTTATGATCACTAGGCAGGACATTGTTGAGCAGCAATGTCATCCACATCTGGGTCAACGTCGTCATACTGGTGTGCATGATCCGCACCCGCCTCCCTGCAGCGGTCCGAGCAAAATCCTGACCCAGTGTGCATAATAGTTGGGCAATGGCATCTTCGTCGAACCCATCGGCCTTGTTCCTCCTCTGACTAAACTCGCACTCCTGGCCTTCCTCTAACACTAGTGGGTCACCTAGGAACTGGCTAAGGGCATCTGCATCAAAGGGAATCCACTGACCCCTCACCCATGACCGCATGTCCCGCACTCCCTCTTCTGTGGGCCAAGCATTAGAATAAAACTCCAGGACTATATCTGGGTCAAACTTAGTCACGGGAGTGACCAGCGACGTCCAATGTCGGCGAGCTATCTCCTCCTGAAAATCTGTGTACTCATCGTCCCTGAGCTGGACGTGTCTCTCTCTGTCGAACGACCATCCTTTGATGGCCTCAAAACGCTGCTGGTGCTCAGCGCTCTTGAAATAGTGGCTATCAAACTCGGGAGCGGCACTAGTCCCTTCAGTCGCGGCGTCCCTCCTATATCTATTCGTGGAAAGCTTTTTCGGAGCCATTTCTTGCGAGGACAAACATTTGGAAAGTTAATTTACAAGGAAATGCTATTTTAAAGAAAAAACGACATGCTAATCTTTTCGATTTAGAACAAACTTGTGCACACATTTCTTTAAAGAAGAACATTTATGAACCTGCATACGCGCAAAATATCTTGCTATGAATATACAAGAACATTCTAGCTACCGCACATATTCTTTTGAAAAGAATTCATATATGCATGCTCAAGGTATTGTGCCAAAAATACTCATGTCTATATACAAAGTATTTTGCTACCAAAAGTTACATACGCACATTTGAAGTATTTTATTAACATACAAAACTTTTTGTTGTTTCATTCACATATATGCACACTGGAGAGCCAATCTCATGTCATGCACACACTTGCATTTATTTGAAAAGGAATTTTCATGCCATTTATCTACACTCGAAAGGCAATTCCACATCATATATTCATTTTGGGAAGCATTCTCGTGCCACATCCAACATGTGTACATTCATAAAGCGCTTGACCATTTATTCAACATGTACACGTTTTATTTGAAGGGTATTTTCCTCTTGCTACCTGTTCTATATATACATGCACATGGTGAATAACATCTTTATACAAACTAGGCAAACATCATGGTGCAGCCCCAACAAATCAGCCGCTGGCCTAAAGGGAAATCCCTATTTTAATGCCTTCATTTTTATGTTTTCTTGTACTCAAAACCAAAGGCTTGGATTCCTATGTCTAAGTCCTTAATTTGGGCACTTATTTTAAACTCTATATGTTGTCCCTATACACACAAAACAGCCCTACAATCCAAAGTTCACAAAACCATGCCCAAATGTCATTGAGGCATTTCACCGAGCACTTGGTGGGCGCATGTTTAGGCATGAATAGCAAGGGAATGGGATCAATGTGGCATGCCCCATTGCTCCAGAATGCACCATAGGCCTAGGGCCATCCCTTACAACCCCCTAACTCAAACCAATCAAGCATGAAACAAAGCCAAAATTGCTCCATAGATTTGAGCATATTCACACAATTTAGAGCACCAAAAGAAGACCAAGATACATCAATGGAAAGCTAGAAAACTCAAGAATGAGATACTTACTTGATGGAGTGGGTAACACCACTAAGAATGGAAGCAAAAATGCAAAAATGGTGGCCTAGGGGTGAAAAACCCGTAATTCCCGTGGTGTTGGCATTTTTTGAGTGAGGGGGGAGAGTTTTGGGTGGAGGAAAACTCCCCCTCCCTCGTTTGGGAAGAAATAAGTACGGATTCCCACGGGTCGGTGTTCTCTTACTCAAACCCCCTTAGGGTAGATTAGGCATCCAATATTTACTTTAAAGACATAACAGTAATAATTACTGGGAATTTAAAGGATACTAGGCTTGCCTCCCAGCGGCGCTTTCCGTTTGTCCAGAGCTGGGCAAGGGACGACGATCCATCGGTCGTGACCCTAGCCTCTACTTGCGTCCATCCCTAAGTACCTGAAAGTAGGAAATGACATTGCGCGGAAAACTGTGGCCGCGTTACCGTTTTACCTTGATTGGTTTCTGCCTTCAGCTTCGTCCCGGCATCTGACCATTGCCTAAGATGATTCTGCCCCTGTTATCACAAAATATGCATGCATATGTGTATGCATGAGTGTTTTCGAATGCAACAATCTTGTTAGTGAAAGATGGTTAGGTTCAATTTTAATTAAGTGCTTGGGGCATCCCATGGACTGAGCGAAAAGGCTCAGGTTATCACAACCGCACATGGTTTAAAGCACACAAAGTGAGGACTGAAGTCTCAAACTCATATTCTCTTCTTTTAAAAGACTGTGATGAGAAATATACAGCAGACGGGAATCCCTGGGGGAAACCTAGAAGAACACATAAATATAAAAGAACATGCAGCGACATCCTCAATTGCCCCAGATTCTAAGCGTAGTATCGCTTGACAACATCAGAGTTTATGGGTAAAGGTAGCTCCTCGCCATCCATGTTGGTAAGCACCAAGGCCCCTCCGGAAAAAGTCCTTTTCACAACGAAAGGTCCTTCGTAGTTTGGGGCCCACTTCCCTCGATTATCATTAACAGCGTGGGACATCTTTTTCAGCACAAGGTCCCCCTCATGGAACTTGCGCAAGTGCACCTTTTTGTCAAACGCGTTCTTCATTCTTTGTTGATACAGGCGCCCATGGCTCATGGCCGTCAAGCGCTTACCTTCAATAAGATTAAGTTGGTCATAGCGTGTTTGAGCCCACTCCAATTCTTCTAAGCCTGATTCTGCTAGTATCCTCTGGGAAGGGATCTCTACTTCAAATGGGAGTACCGCCTTCATTCCATAAACCAAGGAATACGGTGTTGCCCCAGTAGAAGTTCGTACCGAAGTTTGGTATCCATGCAGGGCAAAAGGCAACATCTCATGCCAATCTTTGTATGACACTGTCATCTTCTGAATAATTTTCTTAATATTCTTATTGGCTGCTTCCATGGCTCCATTCATCTTGGGTCGGTATGGCATGGAATTGTGATGCTGGATTTTGAAATCTGTGCACATCTCCTGCATCATCTTGTTATTCAGATTAGTGCCATTGTCAGTAATGATCTTCCTAGGGAGTCCGTACCGACAAATCAGCTCCCTCTTTATGAATCTGACCACTACACTCCTCGTGACATTGGTGTAGGAAGCCGCTTCGACCCATTTGGTGAAATAATCTATTGCCACGAGAATGAAGTGATGACCGTTCAAAGCCTTGGGTTCGATGGCCCCTATGACGTCTATCCCCCACATGGAAAAAGGCCAAGCGGCGGACATGATGTTTAGGGGATGAGGCGGAGCATTGACATTGTCTGCGAACGCTTGACATTTATGGCATTTCCTTACATGGATGCAGCAATCACTTTCCATGGTGAGCCAGTAATAACTTGCTCTCAGGATCTTCCTGGCCATAGCATGCCCATTGGCGTGCTTTCCAAATGAACCCTCGTGGACTTCCTTGATCATGTGGTCCGCCTCTTTGGCATCCACACATCGCAGGAGAGTCATGTCATGGTTTCTTTTATAAAGTATGCTCCCGCTCATGAAGAAACCGGCTGCCATAGTTCACATACTAAACATCACTCCCAAAGAAGAGAAAAGGATAGAAGGCCTCAAGAGGTTAACATTAGCCTCCCATATTTCCATGGAAAATATAATTTTGAGACCTACTTAGATTGGGAGATGAAGGTTGAACAACTCTTTGCTTGCCATCATATTAGCGTAGAGAGAAAATTTCCATTTACTTCCCTTAGCTTTCAAGGGTATGCCCTCTATTGGTGGACTTCCCTTGTTAGGGAATGAAGGATTCATGGGGATCCTCCAGCAGAGTATTGGAATGATCTTAAGAGTGCTTATCGAGGCCCTACCCGAATCAAATAAACATAAAAAATGGAGTATCTAGGAAGTGATCCTAGGTCATCTCCCAACGAGCAATGGTCAACCAAACGTTCATAACAGATAGTAATAAAACAGTAACGAATTGGGGGGGTTGTTTGTTTTTGTAAATTAAACCGGAAGCAAATTCGAATAAAAGAAATAACAGAATTAAAACATGTTGTTTCCCCTTGATTCACAAGCAAGTCTCTTATCCTAAGTAACGAGAATTTATCCTTAATCAGTTCAACCACTTAATCCAACCCTAAATTAAATTACTAAGAGAAAATTAACATAAGGTTGTCATTATGTGATTAAGCAACACATACACCAATTAATCATGAACAAAACTAATCATTAAGCATGAACGTAAATTAAGCACAGAGACAATTAATCAAGCACTAAGCATGCATGGATTAATAGCGACAAATACAACGTAATTGGTGAAGAGGAAAAACTGATCAGAACTCAATAGTAATAACAAAACCTCAAAGAGAGTTGTGCTTGATCCTCAAGAAAAAACAACGCTAGAGACTTAGCCTTCCATTAATCAGTAGAAAACGAAATTGTAGATTGAAGCAGAAATGAAATCGCAGAAAATGAATTTTACTCTACGTGAACAGTGCGCATGAACAGTAAAAACTGAAATTCTAAAATCCTAGAATTATTCTCCTCTCCAAAAACTCCATAAACTAAAACCTTGGTGCTGTTATATAGGTCCTCAGCCCCAAAGCTTACAAATCTATTTTAAGTTCAAGCCCATAAACGAAATAAAATAAAATCTGGACAAGATAAGATAAGATTGGATGAAATAAAATCTAGACGAAATAAAATCTAGATGAAATAAAATCTGCATAAGACAAGATTTGATAAAATAAAATTGTCTGCTCTCTTCCAGTCCAAGCCCAATTGCTTATAATTCTCCTGAAATTAAATTAAAAACACAAAATTAGTCAAGTAGGCCAAAATGATAAAATTGCATAATTAATTTGACAATTAAGGCTAATCAGTAATTAAAATGGTGACAAAAAGGGTTAAGAAATAGGATAAAATAATGACACATCAAATCCCCCCACACTTAGCCTTTTGCACACCTGGGCAAAATCAAAAAGCAAAGCAAGGAACAAATCCAGAGACATTAAAGAGAAACAAACAAACACAAAAACAATTACATATTTCTTAATGAATCTCAAGGAATGAAAGGAATTGACAACATCCAACATGTAGAGAGTTAGAAAATCAAGACATTCATGAAAGTCATCCAAGCATCTCAAACATGGCAAGATAGTCAATCAGCTCAAGAATTGAATGAAAAGTGATAAAGGCTCACAAGATATGCACTCTATCTCTCAAGTATCTAGGCTACTGTTTACTCTCAGAGCACCCATGAAAACAAACACCACATAGACTTGGCAAGACACTAAAATTGACAACCACACCACAAACACATGCACATGAGGATCAAAAGGTCTTTTAAGGTTGTAATGGGGCCAAGGATAAGGTAAAGGAAAGTATGGGATAAGTAGCTAAAACCCAAAGGAATAGAGGAGCAATGGGGAATAAGTGGGTAGTAAGAAAAAGTAGTAAACCCCCAAACCAAAATTAAAAATTAAGCATAAAAAGTAAACCCAAAACAAAATCAACCAAGTCCTCAAACCAATCCAAATCTTCAAACCAAGACCTCATTTATTCAACTTCATTCTTTTTTTTTTGTTTTTTTTTTAACGTGAACAGTAGCAATTGAAAGCATTTGAAAAATAAAGCAACAAATAGGCATAATATGTATATACATCAAGCATGACCAAACTACATCATCAAGCATGGCCAACAAAAACATATCATCCAATGAAACATACCCCACCACACTTATTCCCAAAACAATTCCAAAGCTCCAAAATTCTTTACGAGTAGGGTGAGATCATGGTTTTTCACTTAAGGCTTGTAATGAGCTTCAAAACAAAGAAAGGGGAACATAGGCTCAAAGGGGCTATCAGAGGAATTAATTCAAGGTAGGCTCATTTGGCTAGAGGCTTATAAGAACAAAATGCCTAAATCATCTCCCAACATGCATGTGAAGCAAGAAGTATCAACAACAGTCAAGCCAAGGCTATTGTGCAAGCAATCAATGGGGAAAAACACACCGAATAAAATAGATGATGATGGCTCAAATTCTCACCAAGGGTAAATCTATCACTTCCAATTCGAACTTTCAAAACTAACTTGACATGCAGACAAAAACAAGGATTTCAATTCACAAAATGCCAAGAAACTTCTATTTCAAAAACAATTACCCATTACCTGTACATAACCTAAAATTCAAAGAGAAACATGCAATGTTGTACACAAAACATAAAACAAAAATAACAAAATTAACCTAGAAAAACCTAATAAAATTAACCTAGAAAATCTCCCCCCCCCCCCACACACACACTAAAACAACACATTGTCCTCAATGTAACACAATCATAAGATCAAGAGCAATAAAAAAAATCAATAAAATTAGACAACTGCAATAAAAGTAAAGAAGGAGACAGAAAAAGAAAACTCCCTAAGTCATGGAGGAAGAGAAGTAGGGTGAAGTAAGGAGGTCTCCTCCACCACTACATCCACTAAGGAGGGATTTATGAGGAATGGTTTCAGCCGATGTCCATTGATCTTGAAGCTCTTATCTGTTGATTCACTTTTGATCTCAACTATACCATAAGGAAAAACATTAGTCACCACAAAAGGACCAATCCACTTTGACCTCAACTTACCACTCATGAGTCTGAGCCTAGAGTTATACAATAAAACTTTCTGTCCAACCACGAAGTCCTTCTTAGCTATCAAGTTGTCATGGAACTTCTTGGTCTTCTCCTTGTAATTTGGAATTCTCATAGGCTTCTAAACGGATCTCATCTAGCTTACTTAGTTACAACTTCCTTTCCTCTCTAGCCTAATCAACAGAGAAGTTGCAGGTCTTTACAGCCTAGTAGGCTCTATGCTCTATCTCTACAGGAAGATGACATGCCTTGCCAAAGACAACCCGATAAGGAGACATTCCTATGGGTGCTTTGTAGGCAGTCCTATGCGCCCAAAGAGCATCATCCAGCCTGGTGCTCCAATTCTTTCTGTTCGGCTGCACAATCTTCTCCAAGATCCTTTTTATCTCCCTGTTTGAAATCTCAACCTACCCATTAGTTTGGGGGGTGGTAAGGTGTGGAAATTATGTGTACGACCCCATACTTTCTGAGTAAGGCATACATGGATCTGTTACAAAAATGAGTGCCTTGATCACTAACGATGGCTCTAGGGACTCCAAACCTGCAAAATAGATTAGATCTAACAAAATCCACAACAACCTTAGCATCATTAGTTCTGGTGGATTTGGCTTCCACCCATTTTGAAACATAATCAACAACAAGGAGAATATAAAAAAAACCAAAAGAGACAGGGAAAGGCCTCATAAAATCTATACCCCAGACATCAAACACCTCACAGAATAACATGGGTTGTTGAGGCATTTGCTGTCTCCATGAAAGTGAGTCGCCTGCTCTCTAACAAGGCTCACAAGTGCTACAAATTCTCCACGCATCCTTGAAGAAGGTGGGCCAATAGAAATGGCAGTCAAGCACCTTGTGAGCTGTCCTTTGTATGCCAAGATGGCCACCTGGTGCGGAAGAATGACAGAATTGCAGGACCGAGTCGATCTCATGGTCTGGAATGCATCTCCTAATAACCTAGTCATTGCGCAACTTCCACAAATAGGGGTCATCCCAAATACAATGCTTAGCATCGCTCTTAATTTTATCATTTTGAGCTTTAGATTTTCCGAGGCAGCTTGTCAATCTTTTAAGCAAGGACAGCCCCCAATGAGTAATTGGATGCATCGCACATTAGCTCAAATGGGGCTGTCCAATTAGGTGCCTGAATGATAGGGGTGGTAGTCACCACACGCTTGAGGCAATCAAAAGCCTCTTTGCATCGATCATCAAAATCAAACTACACCTCCTTTTGCAGCAGATTGGATAGTGGAAGAGCCACTTTGCTAAAATCCTTGATAAAGCGCCTATAAAACCCTGCATGACCAAGAAAAGAACGAACCTCTCGCACGCAAGAGGGGTAAGGCAATTGTGAAATAACATCTATTTTTGCAGGGTCTACCTCTATGCCCCTACTGGAAATGATATGTCCTAAAACTATACCTTGTTCTACCATGAAGTGACATTTTTCAAAATTCAGCACAAGGTTAGTTTCAATGCATCTATTAAGAACTCTATCTAGACTATCCAAACATGCATCAAAAGAGGATCCATAAACAGTAAAATCATCCATAAACACCTCTATGCAACTTTCTAAAATATCACTGAAAATGCTAAGCATACACCACTGGAAGGTACTAGAGGCGTTGCATAAGCCCAAGGGCATCCTCCTATAGGCAAAAGTGCCAAAGGGGTAGGTGAATATGGTCTTTTCTTGATCCTCAGGAGCAATATGAATTTGTAAATAACCAGAAAAACCATTAAGAAAACAGTATTGAGACTTACCTGCCAAGCGCTCAAGCATTTTATCAATGAATGGCAGGGGAAAATGATCTCTTCTGGTTGCCTCACTGGCTTAGCTCCATCCTCTAAAAGTATCCTATGCATGCAGGTAGATGGGCTAATACCAGGAATGTCTGCTAAAGTCCATCCAATGGCCTTCTTGTGCTTCTTGAGAACTAGCAACAACTTCTCCTCTTGCTCAGCAGCAAGGGAGGCAGAGATGATCACTAGAAATTTTTCCTTATCATCAAATAAGCATATTTGAGGTTTGCTGGTAAGGGCTTCAACTCTGGTGTGGGTGGTGGCTGAACAATGGGAGGAACCAGGGTAGGAGAAGAAGAAGGTTCCTTAGCCTCTACCTCATAAAGCAAGTCAGAATTATATGTACTTCCTACAACATGGTTAGTGCATTCTGACTCTTAAAAAATTAACATCAAGAGGTACAACACCAGACTCAAATTCAAATTCACTCTCAGATTCAAATTCAATGCATAAGGAATGACAAGTATCCAAATCAGATAAAAATGGATGTTTCCTACCATGAAGAACATAATCAAAATCAAACATATAATCATCAACAATCTGATCAATTATCTCAGCACGAAAAACAAAATGATCCTCAGATGGATGTTTCATGGCATCAAGAATGTTAAAATGAACAACAATATCACCAAATTCCATAGACAATGTGCCAGCATAAACATCTATCTTGGTTCAGGCTGTTTTCATAAATGGCCTACCTAAAATAATTGGAACTGAACCATGGGAAAATCCCTCTTCCATATTAAGAACATAAAAATCAATAGGAAAAATAAGTTCACCAACTCGAACCAACACATCCTCTATGAAACCTGCAGGGTAAGCAACACTTCTATTTGCCAAATGAATCACCACATTTGTAGACTGCAAAGGTCCAAGAGATAAAGAATTGAAAATGGACAGAGGCATGACACTAACTGATGCTCCTAGATCTAGCATGGCATTCTCAAATTTACTGTTCCCAATAATGCAAGGTATTCAAAAAGTACCTGGGTCCTTACATTTCTCAAGAATGTGAGGAACAAATTTACCTATCAATGCTGACACATTTCTGCCCATGCTAATCCTTTCATTGCCTTTGAGCTTCCTTTTGTGGGTGCACATCTCCTTTAGAAACTTGGCATATCTTGGAATCTGCTTGATGGCATCTAGCAGAGGTATGTTCACCTCTACTTTCCTGAAGGTCTCCAAGATCTGCTTTTCTGCTTCTTCCATTTTTTTTGGAATTGCTCTAGGTGGGAATGGAAGAGGGATAGGAGGCTGCTGTAAGCCAGAATTACTAGAAGAAGGTCCACCTGCATGAAAATTTTTGTTAGGAAGCTTTCTCTTTTGTGCAACTATCTCATCCTCTTTCTCAGGTGTAGAATGAAGCTTGACCGGTTCAGGTGCAGGTGTTGCTACAGGTGGAGGCACTTGAATTTCGTTTCCATACCTCAAGGTGATGGAACTCACATTTTTCAGATTCTACACAGTTTGTGAAGGCAATTTGTAAGAATTTTGGGACTGAGCTTGGTTCAACTGAGTAGCCTTCTGCCTTATCTGATTTGTCAGACTCTGAATGGAGGCTCTTGTCTCTTACTGAAATTTCATATTCTGGATGGTCATTTGACTCACTAACTCTTCTAAGGAAGGTTGAGGAGGAGCCTCAGTTGCTTGTTGTCTTTGTTGTTGTTGCTGCTATATTGGAGGAGGAACATATGGCTTGCTTGGACCAGCAACATTCTGGAAGGGAGGGACAGGCTGTTGTTGTTGTGGAGGACTTACCCATCTCAGATTTGGATGATTTATCCAACCTGGATTGTATCTGTTGCTTGAAAGATCATAATTATTCTGCTGTTGTTGGTTTTTCTGCTGAGGGGGTCTATTATAAATGTTTGCAGCATAAGCTTTAGGTTTCTCATTGACTCTAGATTGCTATAAAGAAGGACAAAGATTTGTATGGTGATCTGCAGAAGAACATAGACCACAGAATCTTGCAACAGGTGCAGATTTCTGATTCATGGCAAGCTGAGTTACTAGGCTGACCAAGGCATCAAGTTTTCCCTCAAGCTTTTTATTTTCAGTAGATGAAGATGAATCCGTGGCCACCTCATGGACTCCTCTAAGGACAATAGCATCATTTCTTGCACTGAATTGTTGGGAGTTAGAAGCCATTTTCTCAATCAAATTCCTAGCCTCAGCAGGGGTCATATCACCAAGAGCTCCACCACTGGCAGCATTAATCATACTCCTCTCCATGTTGCTAAGTCCCTCATAGAAATATTGAAGAAAGAGTTGCTCAGAAATTTGGTGGTGAGGATAGCTTGCACACAATTTCTTAAATCTTTCCCAGTACTCATACAAGCTCTCTCCACTAAGTTGCCTGATGCCTGAAATGTCTTTTCTAATGGCAGTGGTCCTAGATGCAGGGAAGAATTTATCCAAGAACACCCTCTTAAGGTCATCCCAGCTGGAGATGGATCTGGGAGCAAGGTAGTACAACCAATCTTTTGCCACTCCCTCCAGAGAATGAGGAAAAGCCTTTAGAAAGATATGATCTTCTTGGACATCAGGGGGCTTCATGGTGGAATAGACAATATGGAACTCCTTAAGATGCTTATGAGGATCTTCACCTGCAAGACCATGAAACTTGGGCAGCAAATGTATTAGTCCAGTCTTGAGAACATATGGAACACCCTCATCAGGATATTGAATGCACAAGCTTTCATAAGTGAAATTAGGTGCAGCCATCTCCCTAAGAGTCCTCTCACGAGGTGGAGGTTGAGCCATGTTCTCAGTATGAAAATTAGTAGTCGAATGCTCAAAATCAGAATATTCAAAATCACCAGCAACAGAATACTCAGAATGCTCAAAATGCACAAAATGATCAGGATGAACACTATGCCTAAGTAATCTATGAAAGGTTCTATCTATTTTAGGATCAAAGGGTTGTAAATCACCTGGATTGTCCCTAGTCATGCACTATATGCAGCAAATCATGTATCTCTCAACAAGCACCTAACAAGGGGGTAAAATTACAGCTATACTCAAATGATATCCAAATGAGCTGAAATTTTGTGAGCAACACCCTAAAATCATGAAAAGATAGCACAAAAATTTTCAGACAAAAATTCAAAGTCTAACTATGAAAACTGCCTAAGGAAAGTTTAGAAAAATAAGACAATAATACTAAAAAAAAAACTTAGTAAACGACTTATTTTTCAATTTTAAAACGGAAATGGACCTTCGGTCGATTGCCACGGCATGGGAAATTTTCTTCTACCCCAAATGCATATATAATAATAGTATTCTGATACCCGGAGCAAAAGTTATAGACGTTTTAAGTTTTGCTAAAAACAAGTTCCCAAAATTTTTGTCTCTCTCAAATACTGCCACACCAAGTGCTCCTGGTATTTTTCACACAAAATATGGATCAAAATAAACTACCACACAAAAAATAGCCAAAAATAACAATTGTAACTATCAAAACAAAAATCGCCAATTAAATTGCAAAATCAATCGCTAATTCTCAGTCGCTAATCACTGTTCACAACAAACACAAAACTGAATCAGTTGCTAGTCAATCTCTAATCACCGTTCATAGCAAAACACAAAACTGAAACAGTCGCTAAACAAGGGACACGACTGAAATGCAAAATAGAACGCTACACAAAACAAAACAACTAAACACTATTATGAACCTTTGGCCCATTGCTCCCCGGCAACGGCGCCAAATTTGATCGAGGCCGTACCCGAATCAAATAAACATTAAAAATGCAGTATCTAGGAAGTGATCCTAGGTCGTCTCCCAACGAGCAATGGTCAACCAAACATTCATAACAGATAGTAATATAACAATAACGAATTGGGGGGGATTGTTTGTTTTTTGTAAACTAAACCGCAAGCAAATTCGAATCAAAGAAATAATAGAATTAAAACATGTTGTTTCCCCTTGAATCACAAGCAAGTCTCTTATCCTAGGTTACAAGAATTTATCCTTAATCAGTTCAACCACTTAATCCAACCCTAAATTAAATTACTAAGTGAAAATTAACATAAGGCTGCCATTATGTGATTAAGCAACACATACACCAATTAATCATGAACATAAATTAAGCGCAGAGACAATTAATCAAGCACTAAGCATGCGTCGATTAATAGCAACAAATACAACGTAATTGGTGAAGAGGAAAAATTGATCAGAATTCAATAGTAATAACAAAACTTCAAAGAGAGATGTGCTTGATCCTCAAGAAAAAACAACCCTGGAGACTTAGCCTTCCATTAATCAATAGAAAACGAACTTGTAGATTGAAGCAGAAACGAAATTGCTGAAAACGAATTTTATTCTACGTGAACAGTGTGCATGAACAGTAAAAACTGGAATTCAAAAATCCTAGAATTATTCTCCTCTCCAAAAACTCCCTAAACTAAAACCTTGGTGCTTTTATATAGGTCCTCAGCCCCAAAGCTTACAAATCTATTTTAAGTTCAAGCCCATAAATAAAATAAAATAAAATCTGGACAAGATAAGATAAGATTGGATGAAATAAAATCTAGATGAAATAAAATCTGGATAAGATCAGATTTGATAAAATAAAATTGTCTGCTCTCTTCAAGTCCAAGCCCAATTCCGGATTCAAGCCCAATTGCTTATAATTCTCCTAAAATTAAATTTAAAACACAAAATTAGTAAAGTAGGAGAAAATAATGACACATCAAGTGCCCTAAGGAAGAGGCACATTCCCTTCTACTATGAAAAGGAACTTATGGACAAGCTCCAAAGGCTTAGACAAGGGAGTATGAGGGTTGAAGATTATAGACAACAAATGGAACTACTCTTTTTAAGAGTTGGACTTAGGGAGGAGGAAAGAAGAAGCATAGCTAGGTTCCTTAGTGGGCTCAATATGGATGTGAGGGACAAGGTTGAACTCCTTCCATATAGGAACCTAGATGAGCTAGTCCAACTTTGTATAAGAGTGGAGCAAAAAATTAAAAGAAAGCCTTCTTCAAAATCTTATGGATTTCACTCTTATCCAAGGAAGGACCAAGCCCAAGGAATTTTGGGGGTTGCACCTTCAAAACCAAAGGAAGATAAGGGTAAGAGCATAGAGAAATACACCCCTGAGACTAGTTCCCAAGAAAAGACTAGCAACATTAAATGCTTCAAATGTCTTGGGAGAGGTCACATTGCCTCTCAATGCCCCCACAAAGAAAACAATGATTATGAGGGGTCAAGACATTTATAGTAGTCAAGAGGAGACTACTTCTTGCCCTTCCTCTAGTGGAACTGAAGATGAAGTAAGGGGTGAAAAGTCTAGTAAGGAAGTCTACCCCCATGAAGAAGGTGACCTCTTAATGGTTAGAAGGCTCTTTGGAGGTCAATCTTGTGATCTATCTCAATCCTAAAGAGAGAACATCTTTCATACAAGATGCAAAATTTTAGATAAAACTTGTTCTCTCATTGTGGATAGTGGATCTTGTTGCAATTGTTGTAGCACAAGATTAGTTTCCAAGTTGAACCTCACTATCATTCCCCACCCAAAACCTTATAAACTTCAATGGCTCAATGAGCTAGGGGAAATGATAGTTAACCAACAAGTGAAGGTACCTTTCTCCATTGGGGTATATGAGGATGAAGTTAATTGTGATATAGTTCCCATGGAGGTAGGACATTCTTTTAGGAAGGCCATGGAAATTTGATAGGAAGATCATTTACAATGGCCTAACTAATGAGATTACCCTCACCCATCTTGGCACTAAATTTGTGTTGCATCCTCAAACACCTCCACAGGTGGCCAAAGATCAACTAACTATGAAAGATAAGAGGGATGAGGAAGAAAAACTAGAAAACAAAAGAAAAAGAAGGATAGTAAGGCCTTGTCTTCAAAGGCCAAGGGGAAGGAAAAAGAGGAAAAGGATTCCTCCAAGAAGATTGTTAAGAAGGAAAATCATTTTGCAACAAAAGGTGATATTAAAAAAGCACTCCTTCTTAAACAATCTATCTACCTTCTCATATCAAGGGAAACATCCCTTAGTAGTGCCACAATTCCAACATTTGAGACCTTACCCCCAAAACTCCAAGAACTCTTACATGAATTTGGTGATATATTTCCTAAAGAGATACCCCTTGGGCTACCTTCTTTAAGAGGAATAGAACACCAAATAGATTTAGTCCCAAGAGCAAGCCTTCCTAATAGGCTAGCCTATAGGACTAACCCTCAGGAGACTAAGGAGATAGAGTCTCTGGTTAAAGAATTGTTGGAGAAGGGCTGGGTCCAAGAGAGCCTAAGCCCTTGTGTTGTGCCAGTGTTGTTGGTGCCCAAAAAGGATGGTACATGGAGAATGTGTACAAATTGCAAGGCCATCAACAACATTACTGTAAAGTATAGGCTCCTCTTTCCTAGACATGATGATTTGCTTGATGAGTTGCATGGTGCCAACATCTTTTTGAAAATTGATCTTAAAAGTGGTTATCACAAAATCAGGATGAAAGAGGGTGATGAGTGGAAAACCACTTTCAAGATTGAGTTTGGTTTGTATGAATGGCTAGTGCTTCCTTTTGGGCTCACTAATGCACCAAACACCTTTATGAGGCTTATGCATCATGTTTTAAGGTATTTCATAGGTAAATTTGTAGTTGTTTATTTTGATGATATTTTAGTGTACAGTAGGAGCCTAGATGATCACTTAGGACATCTTAGGCAAGTTCTTTCAGTCCTTAGGAAAGAAACCCGCTATGCAAATATAGAGAAGTGTACCTTTTGTGTAGATAATATAGTTTTATTAGGGTTTGTAGTTGGTAGAAATGGGGTCCAAGTGGACCATGAGAAAATCAAGGCCATCCAAGAATGACCCACCTCAAAAAGTGTGGGAGATATTAGGAGCTTCCATGGGTTAGCAAGCTTATATAGAAGGTTTGTTCCTAATTTCTCTACAATTTCCTCACCTTTCAATGAGCTGGTGAAGAAGAATGCGGCATTTACCTGGGGTGAAAAACAAGAGCAAGGCTTTGCTTTGCTCAAAGAAAAGCTTACTAAGGAACCTATTCTAGCTCTTTCTGACTTTTCTAAAACTTTTGAGCTAGAATGTGATGCCTCTGGAGTGGGAGTTGGAGCTGTATTGTTACAAGGTGGGCACCCCATTGCTTATTTTAGTGAAAAACTTCATGGTGCCACCCTCAACTACCTCACATATGATAAAGAGCTTTATGCCTTAATAAGAGCCCTCCAAACTTAGGAACATTACCTTGTTTCCAAGGAATTTGTCATTCATAGTGATTATCAATTACTTAAGTACATTAGAGGGCAAAGCAAGTTAAACAAAAGGCATGCAAAATGGGTAGAGTACCTAGAGCAATTTCCATATGTTATCAAATTCAAAAAGGGAAAAACAAATGTGGTAGTTGATGCCCTCTCCAGGAGACACACATTGTTTTGCTCCCTAGGAGCTCAAATTTTAGGATTTGATAACATTAGGGTCTTGTATGCCTTAGATGACCATTTTTCTCCCATTTATGAGAGTTGTGGGAAAAAGGCCCAAGATGGATTCTATTTGGCTGAGGGGTATTTGTTCAAAGAGGGAAAGCTTTGCATACCCCAAGGATCCATCAGGAAATTACTTATGAATGAGAGCCATGAGGGTGGGCTCATGGGTCACTTTGGGATAGACAAGACCCTTGTCTTACTCAAAGAAAATTTTTATTGGCCCAATATGAAGAAAGATGTCCATAAGCATTGCACTAGGTGTGTGGCTTTTTTACAAGCCAAGTCTAGGGTGATGCCTCATGGGCTATACACACCCTTACCCATCCCATCATCACCTTGGGTAGACATTAGTATGGACTTTGTCCTTGGGCTTCCTAGAACCCAAAGAGGTGTAGACTCTATCTTTGTGGTGGTGGATTTGTTTAGCAAGATGGCATAATTTATACCATGCCCAAGGTGGATGATGCTTCCCACATCTCAAAACTCTTTTTCATGGAAGTTGTGAGACTCCATGGTTTGCCTAGGACCATTGTGTCAAATAGATATGCTAAGTTCCTTAGTCACTTCTGGAAAACCTTATGGGCTAAGCTAGGAACTAAGCTTCTTTTCTCTACCACTTTTCATCCATAAATTGATGGTCAAACAGAGGTAGTGAATAGGTCTTTGTCCACCCTTTTAAGGGCTCTTATGAAAGGCAACCATAAGTCTTGGGATGAGTATCTTCCTCATGTAGAATTTTCCTACAATAGGGGGGTTCATAGAACCACCAAGCAATCCCCTTTTGAGGTTGTCTATGGGTTCAATCCCCTCCCACTTGACACTTCTTTTATACATAAAGAAGGGGAATCTATGTTAGAGTTTGTAAAGAAGTTGCATGAGAGGGTTAAGAACCAAATAGAGAACCAAACAAAGGTGTATTCAACTAAAGGCAATAGAGGAAGAAAGGAGCTAGTTCTTAATGAGGGTGACATGGTTTGGCTCCATCTTAGGAAGGATAGATTCCCTACTAAAAGGAAATCCAAGCTTAGCCCTAGAGGGGATGGACCTTTTCAGATCTTGAAAAAGATCAATAACAATGCTTATAGGTTGGACCTCCTAGAAGAGTATGGAGTCAACACCACTTTCAACATTTCTGATTTAATTCCTTTTGCAGGTGGAGCTAATATTGAAGAGGAGGAACCAACAGAGTTGAGGTAAATTCCTCTTCAAGGGGGAGGGGATGATGCAATCCTCCTGATGTGCCATTATTTTCTCCTATTTCTTGACCTTTTTTGCACCATTTTAAGTACTGATTAATTAATTGTCAACTTAATTAGGCAGTTTTATTATTTGGGCCCATTAAGCTAATTTGATGTTTTTAATCTAATTTCAGGAATTAGTGAAGCATTGGGCTTGAATCCAGAATTGGGCTTGGACTTGAAGAGGGCAGACTATTTTATTCTACAAAATTAGATCTTATCTTATCTAGATATTATTTTGATTTGATCTTATCTAGATATTATTTAATCTAGATCTTATCTTATCTTATCTTATCTAGATTTGAATTTAATTTATTTATGGGCTTGGATTTAAAAGAGATTTGTAAGCTTTGGGGCTGAAAAACTATATAACAGCACCAAGGTTCTAGTTTAGCTCTCTTTCTCTCTCTCTCCTCTCTCTCTTCTATTTTTCATTTTTTAGTTTCAGTCTCTCTTCTCTTTCTCTTTTATTTTCGTTTTTTACAATTCCAGTTCAGACTTTTAGTTTTATCAATAAAATTTCATTCTCTAATTGATTAATGGAAGGCTAAGTCCGTAACGTTGTATTCTCTTGAGCATCAAGCACAGTTCTCTTTGAGGTTCTATTATTACTGTTAAATTCTGTCCAGTTTTTCCTCTTCACTAATTACTTTGAATTTGTTGCTATTAATTCATGCATGCTTAGTGCTTGATTAATTGTCTCTGTGCTTAATTTACGTTCATGCTTAATGATCATTTATGAGTAATTGGTGTGTGTGATGCTTAATCACATAATGAATGCTTTATGTTAAATTTCGCTTAGTAATTTAATTTAGGGTTGGATTAAGTGGTTGAACTGATAAAGGATAAATTCTCGCAACCTAGGATAAGAGACTTGCTTGTGAATCAAGGGGAAGCAACATATTTTAATTCTGATAAATTCTAATTCAATTTTACTCGTTGTTTAATTTACAAAAGCAAACAACCCCCCCCCCCCCCCCCAATTTGTTACTATTTCCTACTATCTGTTATGAACATTTGGTGTATCATTGCTCATTGGGAAACGACCTGGGATCACTTCCTAGTTACTACATTTTAATATTTATTTGATTCGGGTACGGCCTCGATCACCTGCCTATGAAGGGACCAGTTACTAGAGCCATGAGCAAGAGGCTCCAAGAGGATTGGGCTAGAGCTGCTGAAGAAGGCCCTAGGGTTCTCATGAACCTCAGGGTACATTTCTGAGCCCATGGGCCAAGATTGGGTCCACTTATCTTTGTACTTATTAGATTAGGATTTCATTATTTTTGGTCCATGTATTTAGGGCTCCATAATGTAGGTAGGGTACCCCAGAAATATAGGATTTTTCAACCCTTGTATTTTAGGGCACCTAGACTAGTCTTTGTATTAGGGGTAGTTTTGTAATTTCACATGCATTAAGTGAATATTTGATTGTGTGTTGGGAAACAAATTTCATTGAATTGGCAGAAGCCCAATCCAATTAAATTTTAGAGGGGGAGGTGAGCATTTTCTTTCTACACCCCATTGCCACATCATATAGTCACACTTTGTGCATGTCCTTCACAAATTCACTAAAATTCACTAATCATAATTAGTGAAATTTTGGCTCCACAAATTCAATTTCAAATTCAAGTGAAATTAGAATAGAAATCCAAATTTCCCTCCAATTTTGTGTGACACTTAGGCTATAAATAGAGGCCATGTGTGTGCATTTTTTCAACTTTGATCATTTGAGAATTACACTTTAAAGTTCATATCTCCTTTGAGGCACAAAATTTCGTGCTCCTTCTCTCCTTCTCCCTCCACTCATCTTCTCCTACCTTCAAGCTCTTATCCATGGCTTCCTGTGGTGGTGAGCTTCTTCTTGACTCATCTTCTCCTTGAAGTGGTGTCTCCTCTCAACTCTTCCTCTTCTCCATTCCGCTGCCATTAAAATTCAAGAAGCAAAGAACTCCATTGATGAAGAAGATCCAAGGCCTACAAGCTCCAATGAAGTTACATCAAAAAGACCTATTGATCCATGATGATTATGCAAAATATCTTTGATTTGATGGGAAATGACTTACAAAATTGTTTTTTGACATATCAGTGATTGGAATTGAGATGAAACACTTGCCTGTGTGAGAATTATACACCTTTGAGAGGTTTTCCTCTATTTCAATGCATCCAATGTTTCCTCTGATATTCATTAGAAACAAAATACAAATTGATCTTAATCTCATTTTTGGTTTTGTGAATTCCATCTTTGTGCTTTCATTTCTCATTGTTGCATTATGAAAAATGTTGTTCTGATTAGTTTGGGGTTTGATCCTTTACAAAGCATGTTCATAATTTTTTAGGCATATTTTATACTCATTATTTTTATTTGTAATTTTTCTTTTACTTTGCTTTAGGACAAGCAAGATTCTAGGTTGTGGGGAGTTGATAAGTGTCAAAATTCAGTTATTTTTGGGATTAAATTGTTAGCACCTATCTTTCGATTGTAATATTTTTCTTATAAACTACCCTTAAATCTAGTTGTTTTATATATATTGTACATTTACTAATGTTGTTAAAATATGAAAGATTCATCCATGATTTTATAGGTTTTGAGGGTTGTTTGTTAGATCCAAAAACAAAGCCAAAAGGAAGGGCAAAATGGTCTTTTGAAAATGTTTTCTGACCCCAAATTCGCTCAGGCTAGCAACCAGTTCACCTGGGCTAAAGATCTTACTTCAGCCCTAAGAAAGCAACTTGCCTAGGCGAGCTACAGCTTACCTGGGAGAACATAAGTGCTACCTTTAATGTGGTTGATCTATCTTCATTTGATGTAGGTAACAGTTCAAATTCGAGGACAAATCCTTTCAAAGAGGGAGGGAATGATAGAGGTGCAATTAGCCTATCTAATGATCCTTTACATGGCATTGGAGGTCCTATGACAAGGTCCAAGACTAAGAGGATGAAGTAAGCATTGCAAGGCCTGATTCTAAAGATCAAAGACAAAGAAGGCCAATGTGAATTAAGAGTTGCACCTAATTGGATCACTTTCTTACAAATTGATGAAGATGCTATGAGCCCAACTTTGAAGACTCACCTTCGGAAGCCCAATTTACAAGCAACAAACATCAATGGGCTGAGTTGATCAATTTTGGTGGACTATTAATATTAGACTGATTAGATAATAACTAAGTCCAATTTTTGACATTTTATTAATATTTTTCATACTATTCTTAGGCTAAATTTTCTGGTGACTTTTCATTTTCTCTTAGCCTTACTAACTGCTTCCTATAAGTGCTCCAAGTCATTTAGTGGCTAGTGGGAATTTATTTTCATGTTTATTGTCATTTTTCTAGGTAATGGGCATGCAATTATCAATGCATTTTGTAAATGCATGTTAGTGGGGATTTATTCTAGCATTTTAAGATTAGCCTATAAATAGGGAACTTTTGTACTCTCCAAAGGCAAAATTTGAAGATTAATGAAAATTGAGAGTTTCTTTATTGTGAGATTTTTTTTCCTTTATTCTTGGGTTAAGAACTCGATAGTATTGGTTCTATCGGCAGGTTGCGGTTAAGGTCAAGGTCACGCTCCTTTTGATAACTTTGGTTCTAGCGGCAAGTCGCGGTTAAGGTCAAGTTCTTTGTGTTTTTTATACATGTTTTCAAGATAATTCTAGGTGTTCTCTTATCACAAATACTGAAAACAATAATATTTTTTTCCAAGTATTTTTTTTTTTATAAAAGTTCATTATGAATTTGTAATGATATTATATGCCACCAATATATTAAAAATAACAATATAAAATAAAGCTAATTTCAAATAAAAAAATTTATTTGAAGTTGTTATACTTTTAAAAAATAAGTAAATTTAGTATTTATTTGGTTTGTCATCCATTAATGTGCAAGAACTAAATACACCTATTTTTTTAAAGTATAGGGACCAAATTGATTGATATAAAATTTCAAGGACGAAAATCAAGTATTTCTTTTTAATTTTTTTTTTATTTTCTATTCTATTACCTATGTATTTTATAAGTTAGAAAATTCCTTTTTATCTGTTGATTCATATGTATACTTTCGAAAAGCCTCTACAGGTACAGGTTTCAAACTGTTAGTAGCAACTTCTACTTAACCCTCACAACAACATGTTTCTACTTGGATGGGTACCAATAACAATTCCCACAGTAAGAAACTCATATGTAAGCTCCCATGAGAAGACGTTTATAGACTCTCCATGGTTAGATATGCTTGGCTATACAAATCAAGAAAGCCTAGGCTAAGGAAGTCTTTATTAGAAGTTGATGAGGCTTCTAACCTATGTACTCTCAGTTGTGTTCCTTCCTAACAATGGTTATCAAACTCTTAAGTTAACTTACAAACTCTTACGAGTTTATGAGTCCACTTACCCTCTGTAAGTTGACTCGTGTGTAAACTCTCTTTTTGGTAGACTCTGGGTAGACTCGATAAACTCTAAGTAAACTCGATAGACTCTTGAGTTTACCATTAAGTCAACGAGTCATCAAGTTAAAAAAATTAGAACAAAATGTAAGTCATTTTGGGTTATTTTCTGTTTGGTTCAACATACCCTCATTTAGTGGGTTGTTCCCAAATAAAAAAAATCTCACATCTAATAACATCAAACCCTTGTTCTCAAATAACATCAAACCCTCAATGAGAATGCTCTAACACTACTATAACATCTACATGTCATTATCTAGTAGTGATGCATTACTATACTTGATTATTTAAGTATTGTGAAATTTATGATTTATTACTTTGCTTTAATATATTGTTGAAATGATTAATTGTTATGTTATTTATAGATATTTTGTTATTATTTTTATATGAAGTGGACTCTTACAAGTCTACAAGTTGAGTCCACAAGTCAAGTTTATGGAACTCTCACGAGTCTACGTAAACTCTCGAGTTTGATAACCTTGTTCATAGCAAAGAACTCTAATTGCACTTCAGTGTCTGATGCAATCCTACCCCCCAAGGGTATTGGATAGAAGACTCCAAGAGGATTGGGCTAAAGTTGCTAAATAAGGCCTTGGGGTTCTAATGAATCCCATGGTAGATTTCTGAGCCCATGGACCAAGGTTGGGTCCTCTATTCTTTGTAAATATCAGAATAGATTTTTCCTTCTTTTAGGCCTTGTATTTTGGCCATTCTAGTAGTATATGGTTTTAGCCTTGTATTTCAGGGTATTTTGAGTAGTCTTTGTATTCGGGACTTTTTTTATATTTTCATGTATTTTGGCATGGGGGTGAGCTTAGCTATTATAGGGGGTGTGTGTATCTAAGCTCTAGCTTCTTTAGGAATCTTCTCAAGGAGGTGAGCTTAGTTATTAGAGGGGTGTGTGTAGCTAAGCTCCATCTTCTCAAGGAAGTTTTCTCAAAGAAGCTTCTCAAGGAAGTTTTCTCAAGAAAGCTTCTCAAGGAAGCTACCTAGTATATAAATAGAAGCATGTGTAACACTTGTTGTAACTTTGATGAATGAGAGTCTTGTGAGACACAACTCAAAGTTCAACTTCTCTCCCTTTTTCTTCCTTCAATTTTGTGCTCCCCCTCTCTCTTTCTCTCCCTCTTTCTTTTCCTCCATTGAAGCATCCTCTCCAAGCTTCTTATCCAAGGCTCATCTTGGTGGTGAAGCTCTTTCTTCCATGGCTTATTCCCTAGTAGATGGCGCCTCCTCTCACCTCTTCTCCTTTGTCTTCTGCTGTATCTCCATGGTGGAAAATCAACATTAAAGGACCTCATTGAAGCTCAAATATTCAGCCTCCATAGAAGCCCCACAAGCAAGCTTCCATCAAGTGGTATCAGAGCACAAGAGCTTCAAGAAGGTGCTCCTTAAACCTCCATTAATTTTTTGCTTTACCTTCTCTTCTATTGTTGTTTCTTCATTTTTCTCCATGTATCTCCTCACATGTCTTGTGATAAATTTTGTTAACATGATTCTTTAGATTTTTCACCGATTAAACTTGCTATAGAAGCTAGATTTGATTTTCTATGGTTCAAATTTCTTGTTCTTGTTCTTGAACCATAAATTGTGTTGAGTTTAGGTTCCTTTGAGTTTTGTCTTGTTATTTTTTGTGACTGAAACCTAAACCATAAAATTCTTACAAAAATATTAAAGTAGAAGAAAACCTCAAAAATCTAGAGTGACTTGTTCACCTATTGTAGTTTTGTCATAGAAGTCATGTCTAGTCATGAAACTTGTCACATAAGATTTCTTATGTTGTGCTGAATTTTATTTTCTTGTTTCTTTGTCTAACACATTTGTTCATGAGAGTATGAAATTATTTTAGCCTATTATTTGATTTGAGTCAAATATTTCATGTTAATTAGTCCTTAACATGTTCATGCAAAATTCTTAGAGAGTCTTTGATTGTGAACCTTTTCTTGAACTTTTAGGTTTCCTTATGATTGTGTCTATTGTGAATTTGAGTTTTAGTGATTGAATTGCTGGCTGAAATGTTGATCCTAAGTGAATATTGAACTCCTAAAACTGTGGTAAAAAATCCTAGTGAGTTCAACATACATAGGAAGGTTGAAAGTAAGCCCAAGGCAATCAATATATCATGCTTAAAAAAAATCACTGGTGCTGGCAGCTTGGACATACGAACTTCTAACAATTACTTCGAATTTTGAGCTGAAATTTTTACTGAATTTTCTAGACATCTGGGAAAAAGTTATACAAAAATAACCAAGTGATTTTGTTGAAAGGATAAAATACTAAAAATCACACAAGTTGGCAGAAAAATTAGTATCCAGGAAAAAAAAGTGAAAGGGAAGTGTGCTTGTTCTTTTGGCTCAAAATTTATTCTATAATTGGTGCCTATGTTATACCAATCTTAGTTCCGAAATTTCAATTGAAAATTAATGTGAAAACAAGTGCCAAAGCTAGAGGTTTGTTGAGTCTTTTTTTATAGTTTTTTTTTTACTCTACTCTAGAGCCATTCTAAGTTTCTCTTTGAGTCCTAGCTTGCTTCTATGTCCTTTTCATTGCTTTCATTTTTTTTTTGGTCTTTGTTTATTGCTTGTCTCTTTGTTTCCTTGTTTGTGGGTTGCCATATAGGGAATTGGAAGGAGGATTGGTGTCATCCCTTGAAGAATCTGAGTCAAGAAGAAAGGGGCCAAAAACCTTAAGAGCTATTGGACTAAGAAGCACTCCAAATTGAGTGAATCACCAAAGAGAGAACAACCACCAAAATTGAGGATCGTTTTGTAATTTTGTAATTTGCAATTTACTTACCTTCATTGCTTTCAAGTTTTGTAACAAAAAGGCCTTTCATTGGAAGTGTGTTGGGAGCCTCCAATAGGTTACCAAACTTTCATTTGTGTGTAATAATTTTAGGCAATTATTCCTTAGGATAGTGAGTGTTTTGTTGGGAACCTTGAATGTGGTCATCGAAACACTCTTAGGATTCGCCTAGTTTACATTTCTTGCTTACTTTCATAGCTTATTTCCTTTACCTTCCATTGTCAAACCGCCTAGATAGCTTTCCTTTTACCAATTAGTTTTTTACCTTATCTTTCACACCTCTTTTAGTGTTTATTTTGGCTAGTTTCAATCATAGTTTCTTTACCTTTAGTTTTCAAACCCCCAACAAGAAAGAGCCATAACTTAGGAACCAACATGGGTCATCATTCATCTAGTGTTAATGGCGAGGGTACTAGTCATAAAGACCCTTTATCTAGAATCTTAGATGAGTTGAGTTCCCTCAAGTTATGGAAATAAAAACAAGAGAGAAAAGAAAAAGGAAAAAAAAGAGTGGAAGAAATATGTCAAGATGAAAGAAAGAAAATAAGAGAGGACGAAAGAAGAAAAATAATGAAAGAAATGAAAAGAGAAAAGCATGCCTCCTATAATAGTCATAAATCTTGCAAGAGCCTAAGTGAAGAACTTTGTGACTATTACGAAGGAAGACATAGGTCACATCTTAGACCTCACTCCCATAGGAGAGAAAAGGAAAGAAAACCTGAAGAGGCTAACATTAACCTCCCATACTTCCATGGGAAGGACAATGTAGAGGCTAACTTAGATTGGAAAATAAGGGTAGAGCAACAAATTAAAAGGAACTCTACTTCAAAATCTTATGGCTCTAACTCTTATCCAAAGAAAGACCAAGGTCAAGGCATCTTAGGGGTGACTCCTTCTAAGCCCAAAGATGATAAGGGGAAGACAATAGAAAGGCAACCCCTTAAGGCTAGTATGCAAGAGAAGACTAGCTCCATGAAGTGCTTTAAATGTCTTGGAAGAGGACACTTTACTTCTCAATGCCCCACCAAGAAAACCATGATTATGAGGGGCCAAGACATTTATAGTAGCCAAGATGAGGCTACTACATCACCTTCCTCTAGTGAAAGTGAAGAAGCAAAAGGGAAAGAATCTAGTGAAGAAATCTATCCCCAAGAAGAAGGACAACCTTTAATGGTTAAGGAGGAGTGTAAGGAGGTAAGTGTCTCCTCCAAGAGGTTAGCTAAGAAGGAAAGACATTTTGAAATAAAGACAAATATTAAAGAAATTTCCCCTCTTAGACAACCTCCACATCTTCTCCTTTGTAAAAAGACACTTGTTAGCACTGCCACACCTCTTGAGCTTGAGGTTATTCCTCAAGGAGTTTTTGGATGAGGGTTTGGTTCGTAAGAGCTTAAATCCGTGTGCTTTGTTGGTGTCCAAAATAGGTATTATTAGGAACCAAATCCCTAAAATAAGTGATATGATGAATGTGTTGAGTGTCGCAACCTTCTTTTGTAAAATCAGTCATGCACCCAACATCTTCATGATTCATGTACATAGGGACTCATTAGGTAGGTTTGTTCTTATTTTTGGTTTTAATACAAACTTAGGTGCTCATATGGGACACCTTAGGTTTGTCGTATTTTTTTGTAGGAATAATCAACACGAAAATACATAAAAAGGTACGCTTTATTGCATTACTTTCCTTATTTTTTAAATAGTGGTCAAGGGGTTCCCACAGACCCTAAGAGAATAAAGGTCATTCCTGATTGGTCCACTCCACCAAGTATAAGGGAAATTTGGGGCTGCCATGACTTAACAAACTTTTACAAAAAGTTTGTCCCATATTTTTCTATACTTGTAGTAGCACCACTCATTGAGTTGGTGAGGAACAATGTTCCCTCATGGGAAGATGTCCATGAAAGGGGTTTTCAGACCTTACCCTACTCTAACATATGTTTTTATTCCTTTTATAGGTGTCGAGGGAAAGAGCCCAGAATATGAAGAACCTCGGGATTTCAGATCAAATCCTTTCCAAGGTGGAGGGGATGAGCAATCCTACCCCCCAAGAATATTGGATAGAAGACTCCAAGAGGATTGGACTAGAGCTGCTAAAAAAGGCCTTGGGGTTCTCATGAATCCCATGGTAGATTTCTGAGCCCATGGACCAAGGTTGGGTCCTCTCTTCTTTGTAAATAGTAGAATAGATTTTTCCTTCTTATAGGCCTTGTATTTTTGCCATTCTACTAGTATAGGGTTTTAGCCTTGTATTTCAGGGCATTTTGAGTAGTCTTTGTATTAGGGATTTTTTTATATTTTCATGTATTTTGGCATGGGGGTGAGCTTAGCTATTATAGGGGGGTATGTATCTAAGCTCTAGCTTCTTTAGGAATCTTCTCAAGGAGGTGAGCCTAGTTATTAGAGGGGTGTGTGTAGCTAAGCTCTAGCTTCTCAAGGAAGTTTTCTCAAAGAAGCTTCTCAAGGAAGTTTTCTCAAGAAAGCTTCTCAAGGAAGTTACCTAGTCTATAAATAGAAGCATGTGTAACACTTGTTGTAACTTTGATGAATGAGAGTCTTGTGAGACACAACTCAAAGTTCAATTCTCTCCTTTTTTCTTCCTCCAATTTCGTGCTCCCCCCTCTCTCTTTCTCTCCCTCTTTCTTTTCCTCCATTGAAGCATCCTCTCCAAGCTTCTTATCTAAGGCTCATCTTGGTGGTGAAGCTCCTTCTTCCATGGCTTATTCCCTAGTGGATGGCGCCTCCTCTCACCTCTTTTCCTTTGTCTTCCGCTGCATCTCCATGGTGGAAAATCAACATTAAAGGACCTCATTGAATCTCAAAGATCCAGCCTCTATAGAATCCCCACAAACAAGCTTCCATCAGTGTCCTTATATAGACTATCTTGAAGATGACCGTTGCACCTTGTCTTCGAGGTCAAGGAGATTTGTTGCTCCTAAACATAAGAGACTTGGAGGCTAAGAAGATCCATTGTGAGTTGTCTCTATCACATATATGGTTCCTCCCCCTTCCTTAGCTGGAACAACTTGGATACAACTTTGAATTTCAAATTTTGTGTGTGGGTGTTTGTTGTTGGTTCATAACTCATGACTTCTCCTTTATTCCATCTCAACCATAAGGTTTACTACTTCTTTAGAAAAGTGAGTTTTCTACATAATGGTGGTTATTCATTTTTTTACTGCTATAAACTATGAATGACTACTTTTCTTCTTCATGGTTACCTTCCTAAAGTAAGAGTTAACACCTTCTTCTTTTGAATAGATCCATTGGATCAAGAGAGCTTCATCAAGGTAGCATATCGGTACATTGTTGCATGGTGTTGATCATTATAACTCTCGTTGTGTGTTTCTTGACTATTTTGCTACACACATCTCTCTTCACTTGTAGTCTAAGCATTACATCTTTTAATGATCCTTAAGTCATGTGCAACTTCTGGTATCTATCCCTTGACTTAAACTACCTTTAGAATCAGGCTTCTAGTCATATAAAACATCTGATATCTACACATTGACATAGAAAATATGATTGCCCCTTTCTGATTCAAGTTTCTTGCTTCTTCTGATGTTGGACAAGCTTCAAAATTGGGAAACCAAGCTTGTAGGAAAATGCTTCACGGAAAGAGCTAACATTTTAGAGGCTGAAGATTTAATGCTTTTTATCTGCAATTGTTCAAGAATTAACTCGATAAATTAAAAGACTTAAAAAAAGTGATAGATGATGTCATAACTATTCAAGTCACCCATGGGTGGACAAGATTTCAAGATTCATTAGCAATGAATATGATTGCAATTACCAAGTTAGAAGAAAGTTTTCTTAGGCAATTTTTTTTTATGTAATTTGTTATTGAAGAGAGACTTTATACTTGGTTTTATTACATATTTTAATTTGCTACTTAAAGAAAAACTTTGATTTAAATATTGACTTTTGGTGGTTGTCAAGTGTTTTTTTTTTAAACAATATATTTATTTATACAATTTATAATTAGGCATTGGACTAATCAAGTTAATTAATAGTGTGGGTTATAAGTGACATTTGTTATGTACAAGTTAATAGGTGATATTAACTTTAGTGGAGTCACCCACTAAAGTTAGAATTGGACTAATCAAGTTAATACATTGGCACTTATACAATTTTTAATTAGGCATTGGACTAATCAAGTTAATACATTGACATTTGTTATGTACAAGTTAATAGGTGATATTAACTTTAGTGGAGTCACCCACTAAAGTTAGAATTGGACTAATCAAGTTAATACATTGGCTTGAGTATTACGAGGTCAAAGAAACTTGGGCAACAAGGGTGACAGATCCAGGAAAAGGTAGAATACAATGCTACAACTACAATGTTATCTACTAAGTTTAAAGTCCAAGTCACTTGGGAAAACGTTAAAACCGGATCAAACATTGGATATCATAGTATGAAATTGTTAGTGATATTCTGATGTAAGCTCCATTGGAGATTGTAGGCCTAGGATCTTCTTCATCAATGGATTCCTTTGCTTCTTGGAAGATGAATGGCAGCGGAATGGAGAACGAAGAGAGAGAGGAGATGCCACTTCAAGGAGAAGATGAGTCTAGAAGAAGCTCACCACCATAGGAGGCCATGGATAAGAGCTAGAAGGAAGAAGGAGATGAATGAACGGAGAGGAAGAAAAGAGCACGAAATTTTGTGTTCTAAAAGAGCTCTGAAATCTGATGTTTAATTTTCAAATGATCAAAGTTGAAAAAATGCACACACATTGATGTAAGCTCCATTGGAGCTTGTAGGCCTAGGATCTTCTTCATCAATGGATTCCTTTGCTTCTTGGAAGATGAATGACAGCGAAATGGAGAAGGAAGAGAGAGAGGAGACACCACTTCAAGGAGAAGATGAGTCTAGAAGAAGCTCACCACCATAGGAGGCCATGGATAAGAGCTTGGAGGAAGAAGGAGATGAATGAACAGAGAGGAAGAGAAGAGCACGAAATTTTGTGCTCTAAAAGAGCTTTGAAATCTGAAGTTTAATTTTCAAATGATCAAAGTTGAAAAAATGCACACACATTGATGTAAGCTCCATTGGAGCATGTAGGCCTAGGATCTTCTTCATCAATGGATTCCTTTGCTTCTTGGAAGATGAATGGCAGCGGAATGGAGAAGGAAGAGAGAGAAGAGACGCCACTTCAAAGAGAAGATGAGTCTAGAAGAAACTCACCACCATAGGAGGCCAGGGATGAGAGCTTGGAGGAAGAAGGAGATGAATAAAGTGAGAGGAAGAGAAGAGCACGGAATTTGGTGCTCTAAAAGAGCTTTGAAATCTGAAGTTTTATTTTCAAATGATCAAAGTTCAAAAAATGCACACACATGACCTCTATTTATAGCCTAAGTGTCCCACGCAATTGGAGGGAAATTTGAATTTCTATTCAAATTTCACTTCAATTTGAAATTGAATTTGTGGAGCCAAATATTATAGCCAAAATTTCACTAACTATGATTAGTGAATTTTAGCTATGGTTCAGCCCACTAATCCAAGATCAAGTCCAAGATTCTCCACTAAGTGTGCTTAGGTGCATGAGGCATGTAAAGCATGAAGGACATGCACAAAGTGTGACTATATGATGTGGCATTGGAGTGTAGAAAGCAAATGCTCACCTCCCCCTCTAAAATTTATTTGGATTGGGCTTCTCCCAATTCAATTAAATTTATTTCCAACCACACACATCAAATATTCCCTTAATGCATGTGAAATTACAAAACTACCCCTAATACAAAAACTAGTCTAGGTGCCCTAATATATGAGGGCTCAAAAATCCTACATTTCTAGGGTACCTTACCTATATTGTGGAGCCCTAAATTCAAGGCCAAAAAAATAATGAACCATTAATCTAATATGTACAAAGATAAGCGGGCTCATACTTAGCCCATGGGCCCGAAATCTACCCTAAGGCTCATGAGAAGCCAAGGGCCTTCTTTTGCATCTCTGGCCCAATCTTCTTGGAGTCTTCTATCCAATGCCCTTGCGGGGTAGGATTGCATCATTCCCTCCCCTTTGAAAAGGATTGGACCTCAAATCCCGAGGTTCTTGAAACTCTGGGCTTTTTTCCTCGACACCTGTAAAAAGAACAAAAACATATGTATTAGTGGTGTTTGGTATATTGAAGTAAGGTAAGGTCTGAAAACCCATTTCCTGGGTATCTTCCCATGAAGGAACATGGTTCCTCACCAACTCAATGAGTGGTGCTACAAGTATAGAAAAATATGGGACAAACCTTTTGTAAGAGTTTGTTAAGTCATGGAAGCCCCAAATTTTTCTTATACTTGGTGGAGTAGCCCACTCAGGAATGAGCTTTATTTTCTTAGGGTTCATTGGAACCCCTTGATCACTATTTAAAAAATTAAGAAAAGTAATGCAATAAAACATACCTTTTTTTGTATTTTCATGTTGATTATTCCTACCAAAAAGTATGAAAAACCTAAGGTGTCCCATATGAGTACCTAAGTTTGTATTGAAACTAAAAATAAGAACAAACCTACCTAATGAGTCCTTATGTACACAAATCATGAAGATGTTGGGTGCATAAGTGATTTTACAAAAGAGGGTTGCACCACTCAACATATTCATCATACCACCTATCATAGGGATTCGGTGCCTCATAATACTTATTTTGGGCACCAACAAAGCACAAGGATTTAAGCTCTTACAAACCAAACCCTTATCCAACAACTCCTTTACTTGAGGAATAACCTCAAGCACAAGAGGTATGGTGGTGCTAAGGGATGTTTCCCTTGATAGGAGAAGGTAGAAAGATTGTTTAAGAAGGAGTGCTCTTTTAATATAACATTTTGTTGCAAAATGATTTTCCTTGTTAACAATCTTCTTGGAGGAATGCTTTTCCTCCTTTTCCTTCCCCTTGGCCTTTGAAGACAAGGCCTTACTATCCTTCTTTTTCTTTTGTTTTTCTAGTTTTTCTTCCTCATCCCTCTTATCTTTCATAGTTAGTTGATCATTGGCCACTTGTGAAGGTGTTTGAGGATGCAACAAAAATTTAGTGCCAAGATGGGTGAGGGTAATTTCATTATTTAGGCCATTGTAAATGATCTTCCTATGAAATTGTCATGGCCTTCCTAAAAGAATATGTCCTGCCTCCATGGGAACTATATCACAATTAACTTCATCCTTATATGTCCCAATGGAGAAAGGTACCTTCACTTGTTGGTTAACTATCATTTCCCCTTCCTCATTGAGCCATTGAAGTTTATAAGGTTTTGGGTGGGGAATGATAGTGAGGCTCAACTTGGAAACTAATCTTGTGCAACAACAATTGCAACAAAATCCACTATCCACAATGAGAGAACAAGTTTTATCTAAAATTTTGCATCTTGTATGAAAGATGTTCTCTCTTTGGGATTGAGATAGATCACAAGATCGACCTCCAAGGAGCCTTCTAAGCATTAAGAGGTCACCCCTTACATCATCTTTACTTCCACTAGAGCAAGGGGAAGAAGTAGTCTCCTCTGGACTACTATAAATGTCTTGACCCCTCATAATCATGGTTTTCTTTGTGGGGCATTGAGAGGCAATGTGACCTCTCCCAAGACATTTGAAGCATTTAGTGTTGCTAGTCCTTTCATAGGAACTAGTCTTAGGGGTGGATTTCTCTGTGGTCTTACCCTTATCTTCCTTGGGTTTTGAAGGTGCAGCACCCAAAATTCCTTGGGCTTGGTCCTTCCTTGGATAAGAGTGAAAGCCATAAGATTTTGAAGAAGGCTTTCTTTTAAGTTGTTGCTCCACTCTTATACAAAGTTGTACTAGCTCATCTAGGTCCCTATACGGAAGGAGTTCAACCTTATCCCTCACTTTCATATTAAGCCTACTAAGGAACCTAGCTATGCTTGTTCTTTCCTCTTCCCTAAGTCCAGCTCTTAAAAGGAGTAGTTCCATTTGTTGTCTATATTCTTCAACACTCATACTCCCTTGTCTAAGCCTTTGGAGCTTATCCATAAGCTCATTTTCATAGTAGGAGGGAATGTGCCTCTTCCTAAGGGCACTCTTAAGATCATTCCAATACTCTACTGGAGGATCCCCATGAATCCTTCATTCCCTAACAAGGAAAGTCCACCAATAGAGGGCATACCCTTGAAAGATAAGGGTAGCCAATGGAACTTTTCTCTCTTCGCTAATATGATGGCAAGCAAAGAGTTGTTCAACCTTCATTTTCCAATCTAAGTAGGCCTCAACATTATCTTTTCCATGGAAATATGGGAGGCTAATGTTAACCTCTTGAGGCCTTCTATCCTTTTCTCTTCTTTGGGAGTGATGTTTAGTATGTGAACTATGGCGCCCTCTATAATAGTCGCTAAGTTCTTCACTTAAACTCTTGCAAGAGTCATGACTACTATAGGAGGCATGTTTTTCTCTTTTCATTTCTTTCATTATTTTTCTTCTTTCTTCCTTTCTTATTTTCTCTCTTTCATCTTGACTTATTTCTTCCACTCTTTTTTTACATTTTTCTTTTCTCTCTTGTTTTTCTTTCCACAACTTAAGGGATCTCAACTATCTAATATCTTATACAAGGGGTCCTTAGGAGTAGAACCCTCACCATTAACACTAGATGAAGAATGAAGACTCATGTTGGTTCCTAAGTTGCGGTTCTTTCTTGTTGGGGGTTTGAAAATAAAAGGTCAAAGAAACTATGGTTGAAACTATCCAAAATAAACACTAAAAGAAGTGTGAAAAATAAGGTAAAAACTAATTGGTAAAAGGCAAGCTATCGAGGTGGTTTGACAATGGAAGGTAAAGGAAATAAGCTATGAAAGTAAGCAAGAAATTAAAGTGCAAGAAATGCAAACTAGGCGGATCCTAAGAGTGTTTGGATGACCTTATTTAAGGTTCCCAACAAAACACTCACTATCCGAAGGGAAAATTGCCTAAAATTATTACTCACAAATGGAAGAAGGGTGACCTATTGGAGGCTCCCAACTTACTTCCAATGAAAGGCCTTTTTGTTACAAAATTTGAAAGCAAAGAAAATTGCCAATTACAAAAAAAAAGTCCTCAATTTTGGTGGCTATTCTCTCTTTTGTGTTTTACTCAATTGGAGTGCTTCTTATTCCAATACCTCTTAAGGTGGTTGGCCCCTTGCTTCTGGACTCAAATTCTTCAAGGGGTGACACCAATCCTCCTTTCCAATTTCCTATATGGCAACTCACAAACAAGGAAACAAAGAGACAAGTAATAACCAAAGACCAAAAAATGAGATGAAAGCTAAACAAATAGAGTTTTAACAAGACAAATTTTCAAGGATGATTCAACAATTAAAGCAATGAAAAGCACATAAAAGCAAGCTAGGACTCAAAGAGAAACTTAGAATGGCTCTAGAGTAGAGTAAAAAAAAACAAGAAAAAAGGACTCAAGAAACCTCTAGTTTTAGCACTTTTTTTCACACTAATTTTCAATTGAAATTTCATAACTAAGATTGGTATAAAATAGGCACCAATTATAAAACAAGTTTCGAGCCAAAACAACAAGCACACTTCCCTTTCACTTTTTTTTTTGCACACTGATTTTTCTGCCAACTTGTGTGATTTTTAATATTTTTTCCTTTTATCCAAATCACTTGGTTCATTTTTTATAATTTTGGTACTGATGTCTATAAAATTCAGTAAAACTTTAAGCTCAAAATTCGTGGTGACCAATTCCCAGTAATTTATACACGTTCGTATGTTCAAGCTGCCAGCACCAGCAATTTCCACCTAGAAATCAAGAGTAGTGTTTATGTTGCTTAAGGCTTGGATAATTACAATTTGTGTTTGCTTATGATCAATTATCTTGAATAACACAATTCAAGAGAGCTTAACACTTATTTTGATTCACAAATCCAGCCACAACTCAACTTCATCATAGGCATCATGTAGGAAACTTAGAAAACAAAAAAAAAGAAGAAAGAGTTCAACAACAAGACTACTTCTAGGAATTGATTTAGAATAACATTCATGAATTAGACTCAACACAATTCAACACATGTACATGACTATGACTAAACAAATGTATCTAGAATTCAATCAACAAAATAAAAATTCAACACAAACTTTGAACATAATGTGACAATTACTATGACTAAACATGACTCTAAGACAACATGGACTAAGTGATTTACCCTTAGATTTTTGTGTTTTTTTTTCTAATCAATATTTTGGAAGAGAATTTAGATCTAAAGGTTCAGCACAAGGATATTATGAATGAAAAATGATAGAACCTAAAATCAATACAAAAACATGATTCAAGAGTAGATCTTAAAAATTTGAACCATAGAAATGCAAGAGCAAGTGTAGATCTAAAAGACAATGGAGGATAAGATGAAGAACAAGGAATTGAAGAGAATTCACCGAACAAAATGATAGAGGAAGCAAAAGAACATCACCTAGATGAAGATGTTCTTGATACCACATGATGTAAGCTCCATTGGAGCTTGTAGGCCTAGGATCTTCTTCATCAATGGATTCCTTTGCTTCTTGGAAGATGAATGGCAGCGGAATGGAGAAGGAAGAGAGAGAAGAGACGCCACTTCAAGGAGAAGATGAGTCTAGAAGAAACTCACCACCATAGGAGGCCATGGATGAGACCTTGGAGGAAGAAGGAGATGAATAAAGGGAGAGGAAGAGAAGAGCACTGAATTTTGTGCTCTAAAAGAGCTCTGAAATCTGAAGTTTAATATTCAACTGATCAAAGTTGAAAAGAATGCACACACATGACCTCTATTTATAGCCTAAGTGTCCCACGCAATTGGAGAGAAATTTGAATTTCTATTCAAATTTCACTTGAATTTGAAATTGAATTTGAGGAGCCAAATTTTGGAGCCAAAATTTCACTAATTATGATTAGTGAATTTTAGCTATGGTTCAGCCCACTAATCCAAGATCAAGTCCAAGATTCTCCACTAAGTGTGCTTAGGTGTCATGAGGCATGTTGAGCATGAAGGACATGCACAAAGTTTGACTATATGATGTGGCAATGGGGTGTAGCAAGCAAATGCTCACCTCTCCCTCTAAAATTTAATTGGATTGGGCTTCTCACAATTCAATTAAATTTATTTCCAACCACACACATCAAATATTCACTTAATGCATACGAGATTACAAAAGTACCCCAAATACAAAAACTAGTCTAGGTGCCCTAAAATACAAGGGCTGAAAAATCCTACATTTCTAGGGTACCTTACCAATATTGTGGAGCCCTAAAAACAAGGTCAAAAAAATAATGAAACCTTAATCTAATATGTACAAAGATAAGCGGGCTCATACTTAGCCCATGGGCCCAAAATCTCCTCTAAGGCTCATGAGAACCCTAGGGCCTTCTCTTGCATCTCTGGCCCAATCTTCTTGGAGTCTTCTATACAATGCCCTTGTGGGGTAAGATTGCATCATTCACACACATGGTCTCTATTTATAGCCTAAGTGTCACACAAAATTGGAGGAAAATTTGAATTTCTATTCAAATTTCACTTGAATTTGAAATTGAATTTGTGGAGCCAAAATTTCACTAAGTATGATTAGTGAATTTTATCTATGGTTCAGCCCACTAATCCAAGATCAAGTCCAAGATTCTCCACTAAGTGTGCTTAGATGTCATGAGGCATGTAAAACATGAAGGACATGCACAAAGTGTGACTATATGATGTGGCAATGGGGTGTAGCAAGCAAATGCTCACCTCCCCCTCTAAAATTTAATTCGATTGGGCTTCTCCCAATTCAATTAAATTTATTTCCAACCACACACATCAAATATTCATTTAATGCATGTGAAATTACAAAACTACCCCTAATACAAAAAACTAGTCTAGGTGCCCTAAAATACAAGGGCTCAAAAATCCTACATTTCTAGGGTACCTTACCTATATTATGGAGCCCTAAATACAAGGCTCAAAAATAATGAAACCTTAATCTAACATTGATGCAATCCTGCCTAGGAAGGGACCAGTCACTAGAGCCATGAGCAAGAGGCTCCAAGAGGATTGGGCTACAGTTGTTAAAGAAGGCCCTTGGGTTCTCATGAATTTCAAGGTAGATATCTGAGCCCATGGGCCAAGGTTGGGTCCAATTATCTTTGTACATATTAGATTAGGATGTCATTATATTTGGTCCTTGTATTTAGGGCTCCATAATGTAGGTAGGGTACCCTAGAAATATAGGATTTTTCAGCCATTGTATTATAGGGCACCTAGACTAGTTTTTGTATTAGGGGTAGTTTTGTAATTTCACATGCACTAAGTGAACATTTGATGTGTGTGTTGGGAAATAAATTTAATTGAATTGGTAGAAGCCCAATCCAGTTAAATTTTAGAGGGGGAGGTGAGCATTTGCTTACTACACCCCATTGCCACATAATATAGTCATACTTTGTGTTTGTCCTTCATGCTTTTCATGCCTCATGACACCTAAGCACACTTAGTGGAGAATCTTGGAATTGATCTTGGATTAGTGGGCTGAACCATAACTAAAATTCACTAATCATAATTAGTGAAATTTTGTCTCCACAAATTCAATTTCAAATTCAAGTGAAATTCAAATAGAAATCCTAGGCCTACAAGCTCCAATGGAGCTTACATCATGTGGTATCAAAAGCATCTTCATCTAGGTGATGTTCTTTTGCTTCCTCTATCTTTTTGTTAGGTGAATTCTCTTTAATTCCTTGTTCTTCATCTTATTCTCCATTTATATCCTCCATTGTCTTGTGGTTTGGTGCTGATTAGAGTAGATTCAAAAAAAATAAACTGATTAAATCTTAAATCTACACTTGTTCTTGCATTTCTATGGTTCAAATTTTGTAGATCTACTCTTGAATCATGTTTTTGTGTTTATTTTAGGTTCTATCTTTTTTCATTCATAATATTTTTGTGCTGAACCTTTAGATCTAAATTTTTTTCCAAATATTGATTAGAAAAAAAAACACAAAAATCTAAGTGTAAATCACTTAATCCATGTTGTCTTAGAGTCATGTTTAGTCATAGTAATTGTCACATTATGTTCTAAGTTTGTGTTGAATTTTTATTTTGTTTATTGAATTCTAGATACATTTGTTCATGTATTCTTGTCATTATTAGCCTATCTTTTGAATTTTGAGTATAATTTATGCATGTTATTTAGTTCATAACATGTTCTAAATCAATTCCTAGAAGTAGTCTTGTTGTTGAACTCTTTTTTTTGTTTTCTAAGTTTCCTACATGATGCCTATGATGAAGTTGAGTTGTGGCTGGATTTGTGAATCAAAATAAGTCTTAAGATCTCTTGAATTTTGTTATTCAAGACAATTTAGCATAAGCAAACACAAATTGTAACTATCCAAGCCTTAAGAAACATAAACACTACTCTTGATTTCTAGGTTGAAATTGCTGGTGTTGGCAGCTTGAACATACGAACTTGTATAAATTACTGGGAATTGATAACTACGTTTTTGGAGCTGAAATTTTTACTGCATTTTCTAGACATCTGGACCAAAATTACGGAGAAAGAACCAAGCGATTTGGTGATGTAAGCTCAATTGGAGCTTGTAGGCCTAGGATCTTCCTCATCAATGAATTCCTTTGCTTCTTGGAAGATGAATGGCAGCATAAAGGAGAAGGAAGAGAGAGAGGAGATGCCACTTCAAGGAGAAGATGAGTCTAGAAGAAGCTCACCACCACAGGAGGCCATGGATAAGAGCTTGGAGGAAGAATGAGATGAATGAAGGGAGAGGAAGAGAAGAGCACGAAATTGTGTGCTCTAAAAGAGCTCTGAAATCTGAAGTTTAATATTCAACTGATCAAAGTTGAAAAGAATGCACACACATGACCTCTATTTATAGCCTAAGTGTCACACAAAATTGGAGGGAAATTCGAATTTCACTTCAAATTTCACTTGAATTTGAAATTGAATTTGTGGAGCCAAACTTTGGAGCCAAAATTTCACTAATTATGATTAGTGAATTTTAGTTATGGTTCAGCCCACTAATCCAAGATCAATTCCAAGATTCTCCACTAAGTGTGTTTAGGTGTCATGTGGCATGTAAAGCATGAAGGACATGCACAAAGTGTGACTATATGATGTGGCAATGGGGTGTAGCATGCAAATGCTCACCTCCCCCTCTAAAATTTAATTGGATTGGGCTTCTACCAATTCAATTAAATTTTATTTCCCAACACACACACCAAATATTCACTTAGTGCATGTGAAATTACAAAACTATCTGTGGCAACCTACCCTTCGGCGGGAGGGCGACGCGGAGCTCACGGGTGCGTCTTCCAAGAAAGGAAAATGCGTGGAGTCGCCACCAATGTTTATTCGAGGAAAACCGTAAAAGGCGTGGTCTACGAACTTTAAGTGAAAGGCTTAGGAGTTGTATTTACGCACGAGGAAGGTATTTGCACCCCACGCGTCCGTCACAAGGGACGACAACCTTTAATCAAATGTTCAAATATGACTTCAATTTGTTTTATTTCCCTTTTACATTTTTTATCTCTTTTTATGCTTTTTTGTATTTTTTTTTATCCTTTTGTCTTTTTGTGGTCGACAAGGGTGTTTCCCTTGCTCTTACGTATTCCTCAATTGTGGTAAGGAAATCAGACCTACGTAGTTCTTCGAGAACTGAACGTTGGTTAAGTTGTTTTTATCTTTTTTGCAAGATATATTTTGACTGAACAAATGTCTTTTAAGGCATTGGATCATTAAACGATCTTTTGATTTTTGGAAAGGAGAGAAACGTTAAGGCGTTGGACCATTAACGATCTCTTGGTTTTGAAAGGAGAGAAATGTTAAGGCGTTGGACCATTAACGATCTTTTGGGGTGGTCGACAAAAGCGGGGCTCTTGCTCCAACGTATCCTCAATTGCGATGAGGAAATCAGACCTACGTAGTTCTTGCAAAAGCGGTAAAGTTACATGTTGATTTTATGCTTTTGAACGGTCCATGTTAACCGATAAAAGCAAAGAGGACCGTTTAAGGCGTTGGACCTTAAAACGGTTTTAAGTGACTTTTACGGACAAAGCTTGATTTGTGAGTTGATTTTAACCTTAGTTTCACTTTGGTTATTAGTCAATTGATTCAAGGAAACTTCCAAAGAAAAACATCCGATTGATTTTATTGATTATTTTATTCAAAGATATTTTGATTATTTTATTATTATTTTGCTTTTTTTGGTTTAACCGAGGTAACAGCGTGAACGATCGGTTAGATTTTGTTTTAACAGTGATTAAATGAGATTACAACACAAATGATCGGTTGAAATTCATTTTATCATTTATTAGGCGAGATAACGGCTTAAATAAACGGTAAAAGCGCGTTAAAGACAGAAGAAAAGAAAACCGAAAATGAACGAAATGAAGATGAAAGCTTAAAAAACAAGAAAAGAATTGAAAGTCTCAAATTCGAAAACTTACCCGTTGAAGAACGAAGAACGGATGAAGAACGGTGAAGTTGACGGAAAACCTTCACGAATTCGCTCTCGAAAACATCTCGGAAGCGTTACGGAAGCACCTCGACTTGGATTTTCTTCACGGAAACAATTTTTTTCACCCAAAACAGCTGAAATGCATAGCCAGGGGATGAGGGATATTTGGAACAGCCCCCTTTTGCCTATTTATAGGAAAAAGGGGGACGAGGTTGCCACCCAGCTCACCCAGACGAGCTGGGTTGCTTCCTCCAGAAGCAATCCTACTTCGGAAATACTCTGGAAGGCCCAAATTCAAAATTTCAAAATTGCTATTTGCACCCGCCCATTTTGATAAGTTCACCCCCCTTCTTTCGTAATTTTACGGAAAAGTTACGGAAGCATATAGGACTTGACTTTCTTCTTTTTTCTCTTCCTTCTCACCCATATTAAGTGAAATATGTTTATTTAGGGTTTTAGGAATTTTACGGAAGCTTTAAACAAGCATATAGGACTTGATTTCCCTCTTTTTCCTCTTCTATTTCACCAATATTAAGTGAAATAGGCTTACTCAAAGATTTAGGAATTTTACGGAAGCATTACGAAAGTCTCGGAAGCTCCGGAAACCATTTTCCAACAAAACGTGGAGGATCTTGATAAGTTCACCTCCCCCTTTGCTAAATGCACTCCTTTTTATTTACACACCTCTGTTTACTAAATACACTCCCTTTTTTTCTGATTCTTTTTCCATAACGTTACGGAACTTTACGAATTATGTAACGATACTTGTTTTCTTTCCGTAATGTCACGAAATCCTACGGATTACGCAATCATCCCTTCTTTTGCTTCCAGAATGTTACAGAACTTTATGAATTGCACATTAACACTTCCTTTCAACTCCCGACATGTCGTGGAACTTCATGGATTGCCTAACGATGGGTGTCACGTGCCTCGAAGTGGTCAAGCGAGGGTCGCATCCCAACAAATAGATGGTCCCCGGACGAAATTAGGGTATGAAAGTTACCCCTCTTTACTTGTCTTTTATTGGAGATAAAGGGGAATTAAAGATAAGACACTAATTTCGTTCGAGCAGAACACCATTCGGCTGGTCAATATCCCCGCCAGCGGCACCTGCAAAATTTTTGAAAATGATCAGCACCGAACGACCAACATCATCCTGATACTGCTGAATTCGTTCCTCTCAGTCGACGAAAGGCGCAGATGACCATAATTTGTCTCCGCATGTCATCAGGCTCACCGCCTCTGGATGACAAAAGGCGCAGAATGACCATAATCTGTCTCTGCGTGCCATCGGACACGATCGTGTCTGGATGGCGAAAAAGGTATGCGGAATGAACATAATTTATCTCTGCCCACCACTCGACTCATTGCCCTCGAATGACAAAGGGTGCAGAATGACCATAATTTGTCTCTATGCGTTTATCACTCGACTCGCTGCCCCTGAATGACAAAGGATGCAGAATGACCATAATTTGTCTCTACGCGTTTATCACTCGACTCGCTGTCCTTGAATGACAAAGGGCGCAGAATGACCATAATTCGTCTCTGCGCGTTCATCACTCGACTTGCTGCCCTTGAATGACAAAGGGCGCAGAATGACCATAATTTGTCTCTGCGCGTTTACTACTTGATGTGCTGCCCTTGAATGACAAAGGGTGCAAAATGACCATAAATTGTCTCTGCGCGTTTATCACTTGACTTGCTGCCCTTGAATGACAAAGGGCGCAGAATGACCATAGTTTGTCTCTGCGCGCCATCGGACACGATCGAGCCTGGATGGAAAGGCGCAGAATGAACATAATTTGTCTCTGCGCGCCATCGGACACGATCGCCTCTGGATGGCGAAAAGGTGTGCATAATGACCATAATTTGTCTCCATATGCCATCGAGCCCGCCGCCTCTGGATGACAAAAGGGCGCCGAATGACCATAATTTGTCTTTGCGTGCCATCGGACACGATCGAGCCTGGATGGAAAGGCGCAGAATGACCATAATTTGTCTCTGCGTGCCATCGGACACGATCGCCTCTGGATGGCGAAAAGGTGTGCGGAATGACCATAATTTGTCTCCGCATGTCATCGGGCACGCCGCCTCTGGATGATAAAAGGCGCAGAATGACCATAATTTGTCTCTGCGTGCCATCGTGCACGATTGTGTCTAAATGGCGAAAAAGGTGTGCGAAATGACCATAATTTGTTTCCGCATGTCATCGGGCTTGCCGCCACTGGATGACAAAAGGCGCAGAATGACCATAATTTGTTTCTGCGTGCAATCGGACACGATTGTGTCTGAATGGCGAAAAGGTGAGCGGAATGACCATAATTTTTCTCCGCATGTCACATGACCTCAGGGTTAGTATGACAGAGATTGTGGGGTGGCCAACAAAAGCGAGACTCTTGCTCCTATGTATCCTCAATGAGGAACTCAGACCTGCGTAGTTCTAGATAACTTGCGAGACTAAAATAGTCTTGATGTTTTCTTCACTAAAATGCGAACATGCTTTAGTAAAGAAACAAAACTTCCAACTGATCAGAGCAACATATGCTTTTTGGATGAAAAACAATGTGTCTATCGGGGAAGGAGAGTATGCTGATGAAACTTTCTCATAACCATAAATGAGATTTTGGATGTTAGCATTTCGCTTCTAAATGACCATTTAGAGGAAACACTGGGTTCAACAAAAATAGAAGAAAATCACTCAAAGTGTATCAATCTCACACAGGTAAGTGTTTCATTCTAATTATGAACCATAGATATGTCATGACTTGATTTTGCAAATCATTTCCTATCAAATCAAATATTACATGCGTGATCATGGATCAATAGGACTTTTTCTTGGGAATGGTTTGTGGGAAATTTGGCTTTGAGTGTTCTTGGCCTTTCCCTTTTCTGTCTTTGTTTAGTGTAAGGTGAACAAGTCACCGACGCACAGGATTTTGGTTGGCAATCAAAGGGAGAGGACCACTTTAGGTTGTGGTTTCCTTTCCTTTTTTTGTTTACTTGGTGACAATTCTGTGTTGTTCTAATATTGTCTGGTCCAAAGACCTTTCTGCATATTTCTTCTGTTTTCTTCTGATCCTTGATCAGGAATTTTCTTTCCTTTTTTTGCTTTCTTCCACTCTTTTGATTGGGAATTTTCTCTTTTTGCTTTCTTCCGATTCTTTGATCGGGAACTTTTTTTTCTTTGTTTTCTTCCGAGGGCAAGGATTATGGTAAGTTGGGATTTTGGCTCAAGGCTTGTAGAATGGCTGAAAATGATATATGTCAGGGTTTGGCCAGCGGTTCGGGGATAAAGGGGATGACCCACATTATTTCCATGATACAAATGCAACAATGATGATTTGGAAATTTTATGCAAAACTAGTCATGCAAGCACCTATGTGGACACTCAAGTGTCAAGTTTTTATGGTCATGTGACACTAGGGCTCAGGATTCATTTTCCCTATTTAAGTCAATCCAGTGTTTCCAAAATATGTTCTTTTATCAATTCATGCATTCATCTGAGTCCATTTTGGGCGTTCGGGAAAATTTTCACAGCATTCACCCTTCAGGTGTATTACACACATTTTCTTTCAAAAACTGGTTATGATCAGTGAATTTTTTTCAAAGAAAAGATGGAAGTTATCTCTTTTCAAAAGCATGTTGGTTTTTTAGCTAGACAACTTATTTTTCTTTTTTTCGTTTGTTTTTGTTTTTGTTTTTTTTTTCATGAGGTATTTTGCTACCTAAACATATGTATATTTTTGTGAGGTATTTTTGCTATGCATATCCAAGGTATCTTGCTACCTAAACTTACATATATATATATATATATTGAGCTATTTTTGGTACATACATGCATATCCAAGGTATCTTGCTACCTAAACATACATATATATATTTTGTGAGGTATCTTTTTGCTACATACATGCATATCTAAGGTATTTTCACTACCTAAACACACATACATATATTTTGAGGTATGAATACCTTTCGAGCTTGTGCTTGTTTTATTTAAATTCCTAGGATCATGAGCAACTAGGTGTGTCCTACTATAAAAAGTGATCAAATAACAAACATAGATTCAAAAGGTACTAGGTTGCCTCTTGGTAGCGCTTCTTTAATGTCTTGAGCTGGACGCTTGATGACTTGTTGGTCATGGACCTAGTACTTTGCTTACCATTGGCTTTGGACTTGGTCGCCTATTGGTCGGCCATGTGTTGTAGGCAACGCTCTAACCTTTTTGTGGATGAGCTGAGGTGAACTCTAGAGGTGGTGGCGGTGCGTCTGTTGCCCGCTGCCGGCCATCCCTAGGCTGCTCTGGTGTCTCACCCTGCGCCTTCCTGGGGCGCAGTACTTCTTGATGAAAGCCCGGTTAATAGGAGGCCTGATGACCTTGCTGGGGGCGACGGGCACTCCGTAGAACTGACAAAGGCCCGCAATCAAAGCTAGAAACCCCAGGACCCTATTGGACTTCTTCGGGTCCACTGGGTGTCTTGCGGGTGCGACCCCTGCAAACAATAGATGATATCATAAATCAGTTGAGCGATGCGCATACTTACCTATCTCACGATGGCGTGACCTTGCTGGGGGGACGGGCACCCTATAGGACTGACAGAGGCCCGTAACCAGAGCTGGAAACCCTAGGGCCCTGTCGAACTTCTCCGGGTCCACTAGGTGCCTTGTGGGGGCGATCCCTACAAATAGTAGATGGCATTAGAAATCAGTTGAACCATATGCATACCTACCTATGTCGGGACGGCACAGACCAACTGATACTTCCACAGGGGGAGATCGGCATTACAGTCGCTGGGCAGAATGTTGCTAAGTAGCAACATCATCTATATTTGTGTAAGAGTGGTCATGTTGGTGCGCATGATCCGCACTCGTCTCTTTGCAGCGGCACGGGTGAAATCTTGCCTCGGTATGCATAGTATCTGTGTGATAGCCTCCCTTTCTGGTTGTGCTCGCACTGTTGGTCGCCCTCCAATATCAGGGGGTGGCCTAGGAACTAATAAAAGGAAATTACTGGCCCCTTAACCGGGAGCGCAAGTCTCGGTTAAGCATTTAAGGGCAGAGGACCTTAAATTCTCTTAAGGTGTGGATATGGAGCACACTGAAAATGAGGACGCATAGCCCTCTAAAGGCGAGGGCATGCAGCCCTCTGAAGGTGAGGACGTGCAACCCTCTGAAGGTGATGACATGTAGCCCTCTGAAGGTGAGGACGCGTAGTCCTCTGAAGATGAGGAGATGCAGCCATCTAAAGGCGAGGGCATATAGCCCTCTGATGGCGAGGACGTGTAGTCCTCTGAAGGTGAGGACGTGTAGTCCTCTAAAGGTGAGGACGTGTAGTCCTCTAGAGGTGAGGACGTATACTCCTCTGATGGCAAGGGCGTGTAGCCCTCTGAAGGTGAGGACGTGTAGTCCTCTGAAGGTGAGAGCATGTAGCCCTCTGAAGGTGAGGATGTGTGGTCCTCTGAAGGTGAGAGCATGTAGCCCTCTGAAGGTGAGGACGTGTGGTCCTCTGAAGGTGAGGACGTATAGCCCTCTGATGGCGAGGACGTGTAGTCCTCTGAAGGTGAGGGTGTGCAGCCCTCTTAAGGTGAGGACGTGTAGTCCTCTGAAGGCGAGGGCGTGTAGTCCTCTAAGGGTGAGGGTACTAGTACCCAAGGGTCCACCCTTATGAGAAAGCAAGAGATTGACTCATCGAGAGGGCCAGCCATCCTAAATTCAAAAGATTAGACATTAGATGTAGGAAATCTATGCAGTTAACATGATTTTTAGGGATGCAGATGCATGCAATCTTTGTCGTGAAATTTGGTAAATGCGGACTTTATATGAAACAATGCAATGTAATGGAAAGTTGTACAATGTTCATGACATTCTTTCCATATTTTATGATTTTGATTTTGATTTAATTTTTTTGAAAAACACAGATTGACTATCCTTCTGAAAGAAGTGATAATTCATGCAACCTTATCCTATCTTTTGCAAATCTCTCCGGGAACTCCCTCAGAGTGTATGTTCTGTTTGATTTAGTCACTTGACCATTTTGGAGTGACGGAAATAGAGCCGTTTGATGTTTAATCAATCCATTGGAATTCCAGGGTTTGTCCCCCTTTTTGTTTAAAAACATCGACGGGTGAGAACTTTTGATCTGCCCCTATGTTCACTTGAGGCTCATGCACGATGCCCCTTCATTGCCCCAGTGTAAGGCTTTGAGGTACCAATTGTTATCTTTCGTCACGACCTTGTAGTTGGGAACCTATTGGGTGAGAACTTCTAATCTGCCCCTAGGTTTACTTGAGGCTCATGCACGGTGCCCCTCATTGCCCCAGTGTAGGGTTCTGAGGTATCCATCTTTGTTTTCACAACCTGGTAGAATGGAAGAATGAAAGAAGTGGTTGGTTCTTGCAAAAAGAATTTTCCAAGGACGAGAAATAGTTGAAGGATTTTTTCAATTGACGGATTAAGTCAAATGACTCCTATTCTTGATAACTCACTTCTCTCTAAAAAGACAAAATTTCTGGAATGATAAAATGAGGTCCCATGAATGTCTATATTTTTACTTGAAAACACAGTCAATCAAATGCTTTTTTTTAACTTTTCTACTTTACTCGTTGTTTACGGCACCCCACCAACGTGCAGGACTAGTAATCTCTGATTGAACGGTCTTGGAAGTCAACACTCAGGAGCGCAGGTCGCTTTGAGCAAACAAACCAATGGCTTACACTCACATTCCGGTGGAAGTTGAATAAGCAAAGATGGGTTTGTGAGAGGATGAGAGAGACAAGGATGTCAAATTCATCCATTTTAGCATTGTAACTATGGTTTATAATAATGGCATAAACTTGAAAATCCTGATGAGTCATTAGAGACATCTAACAACGGCTTTCAAAATTGCCCTATGTGTGGTGTCTTTTGTCAATGTTAGGATTCACAAGCGATTCTCCTCAAATTTCAGCCAGCCCGCATCAATTAAACTTTGCACCTTACGTTTCAGGGCCCTACAATGCTTAGTAGAATGCCCCGGGGCTCCTCCATGATAAGCACACATTGCGTTCGAGCCGTATCCTCAGAAAAATGGAGGTTGAGGAAACCTAGCAGGGGTTATGGCTACCATTGCATTATCAAGTAGATATGGGATCAAGTTAGCATATAACACCGGAATTTGGGGTGAATCCTACAGGCTTTTTGCTGCAAAATTCCTTTCTGGTTTTCGCTAAGGGTGGTGTTTGGACATTGGTTGTGTGGTAGGTGGGTCTTGTGGTTGATTTAAGGATGACCTTTGTGGATAACTGGGTGGTAGGTAAGGAGAAGGGTTGTTATTGGCTGAGTAATGACATTATTGGATTGGTGGGAAACTTGGCCATATAAGAATGAAAGTCACAACATGGGTTTCTCCCTCATTCTCACCCTCTTCATTTGCCCCATTTTTCTAGTTCGTCCAAGCAGGATGATTAAATTTGCCTCTTTTCAGACCCACTTCGATCCTTTCGTAAGCGAAAACTAAATCAGCAAAGCTTGAAGGTGTATAGCCCACCATCTTTTCATAGTAGAACACTGTTAATGTGTCTACTATCATTGTTATCATTTCTTTCTCCGTCATTGAGGGAACCACTTGGGCTGCCAGATCCCTCCACCTTTGGGCGTATTCTTTGAAAGATCCGTGCCCCCCTCTTTGCACATGTTTTTGTAATTGCATCCTATCCGGAGCCATATCAGAATTGTACTGATACTGCCTAACGAAGGCAACCATTAGGGCCTTCCAAGAATGGACTCGAGAAGGTTCCAAGTTAGTATACCAGGTAACAACTACCCTAATAAGACTTCCTTGGGAGAAATGTATTAGCAGTTTATCATCTTTTGCGTATGCCCCCCATCTTCTGACAATACATCTTTAGATGGTTCTTGGGGCAAGTAGTCCCCTTGTACTTGTCAAAGTCTAGCACCTTGAACTTGGGAATGACCATGTTTGGGTACTAGGAACAACTCTTCTAGGTTAGCAAAGGCATAATCTTCACCTCCTTCAATGGCCCTGAGCCTTTCCTCTAGATGATCCAACTTCTCCTATTTCTGCCATAGTATGAGGATTTTTTCCACCGCAAAATGCAATGGTTGTGGTTGTGAGCGAAACTGAGGGCCTTCCAAAGTGTTTGGCATGGCTATACCACCAACTGCTTGCCCTTCAGTGGCATATCCGAGGCAAGGCTCAAAGTCCGCTAGATCATGGTGGGGCATTTCATGTGTCTCCCCCATGGTTTAAGAGACATGTACATGATGAGGTTGTCGGCTCTCAATGAGTATGGGAGTGGAGTTATTGACATCCTCATTGGGAATGTATATCTCATTAGGTGGTGTATAGTTGGGAGGCAAGCCATATGACGGGAAGGCGTGCTTGTTTTGAATTTACGCATAATGGGGGCCGCACATACTTGCCAAATCTTTGCCTACCATGGCTGAGGTTGGATGATTCATTTGATTGAGGCCAGATGGGGGCATCGGGTTCACCTTAGCAACAACGCTGGTAGCGACAACTACAATCGCATTGGCTTCCATTATCTTCTTCATGCTTATCGTGGCCTCCATCATTGTGGTCATTTGCTCTTTCATGGCCTCCATGTTGACCTTCATCTGCTCTTGCACCTCCTCTACTTCACCCATTACTCTAGCTCTAGCACAGGTTCGGTAAGGGCATCGTAAAGCGTGCTCTTTTCTTTTTGATGACAATGATTAATTTCATTTTTTCAAGGAAAGAATGCAATGAGTATTGCAACCAATGAAAAGCATGGATGTATGCGAATGATGCACAGTTGAAGTATTGCAAATTTTTACGCAGGGCATGGGGTTGAATCAATTTAGATTTTCAACATGGTCCATGACATCTTTGTCAAGGTGAAACTGGAAGTAACAAGGATATCAACAATCCTAAACGTGTTTTGCAGTAGACGAAGCAGCGATGTAACTCAACCCATCTCTTGCCCCAATTTTTTGCAAGATGGTTACTTCCATACTTCAACTTGACTTGATGAACCTTTTCGTAAAAGCATGAGCTTGGTTCAACCTCGTAATCCAAGGAATGGCAATTCTGATCGCCAATACTTCAACAATATTTCATAGAGATGAAAGACTCGGGAATACGTATGCTATGCATGGAAAATGTAATGCTGAGATTGAGATGCCCGTAGAAACATCATTTCCTAGTTAGCAACGCATTAGGTACCATGCTAAATCATTTTGTTTTGTCATTTTTTTTGTTTTTTAGAAATGGGTTTATGATCCCAACATGGTTGGCTCATGGTACCTAACACATGCAACTAAGAATGTAGTTTGAATTTTCACGCTTCTTTTTTTTTTCTTGTTTTTGTTTCGTAGAGGAAAACGCAAGGATCATGCATGAGCAAACATGAAAACGAAAGGTATGCAGTTTGTAGAACAAAAAGCATGTTGAACGTATATGCATGATGATGCAATGACTCATGCAAAATGCGATGCTGGAATATGATAACGGAAAAATGCAGGAACGATATGTTCATTATGATGCCTTAAAGATATGCTTATGCGGTGCACGATATGAATGCATGCTAGAGATAAAATGCGGGAGTAATTTGATTCGCACTGATTTTTGGAGTAAAAACGTGGGATAAACTCATTTTATTCAGAAAGTTATAACTAGTCAAGATCTGAATGACAATACAAACTTCCTAGCGGTTCCAAATTATATGGGCCATTAAGTCTATCATATGTGACAATAGCTGAAAAGTTCATGGATCTCCTCGGGGTCGGAGTAGGTGTCCGCCATTGCTTTGGCCTTGGCCAGCAATCGGGGAAGTTCTTGACTCCCGTTCAAAGTAAGAGCATATTGGTCCATCCACATTGCTGCCTCTTGATGTAACGAGTCAATCACCCTTCCTCTAGCCTCCTTTTTTGCGTACACTCGGGCATACTCGTCCGCCACTTTGTGCTCGTGGGCCGTGGCTAGATTTAATTCTTCTTGGTACTTGCTGACGATGGCTAACATGTTGGTCTTTTTCTCACATAAACGCTGAGACAAGCTTCTCTTGGACCTTAAGCAAGCAGCTAACTCCTCTTTTAAGACCATGCTATGTGCTCGTGATTGGTCTCTCTCTCCCCTTCGAAGCTTGAGCTCATTGTTGTTTCCCCACAAAGCTCCACGGAATTTTTCTCGGCCATGCTCTTCCTTGCGAGCCCTCTTGGTTTCTTGTTCAAGGGCTCTTGCGGTAGCCGCATTTTCTTCTCGTAACTCGGCACACTCTTTCCAGATGTCTGTAGCGACTAACTTGAATTTTTCTTTGGCAAGTCTTGCTTTTCCTAGTTTGGTTTTTAGAGCTCAGACTTCTTCATCCTGTCCCGGAGCTTCGAATTTCTCTTCGTTGATAATTTTCAACTTGGAGAGCCAATCTAACCCTCGTGTACGAACTTTCAGCCATTCATGATAACCACCGATGATGCCATTACGAATGCCCCTAAGTTCTTTATCTTTCCTTAATGGGCCTTCCCACGCCTTATGGACTCTTTGTATAACCTTGAAACCTTGCGTGCCAAAATCTCTCACAAGGAAAGGAGAAAGGCTCTCTTCCGCCGGTGCTCCCCTCATGGGGTACCCTAACTGTCTTATAGCCAGTGCGGGATTGTAGTTAATACAACCCCTCGTTCCTATTAACGGGATGTTTGGGTAGTCCCCACTTGAGAAGAGAACTCCCTCCTTTCATTCCTTCCATCGAGGAAACCAGTTGATTGTTCTGCCTCCTATCCCAGCCAAGTGTTGGTCCCAATCTACTCTTCTCTTTTCGACAAACGAGCGATGGCTTCGGAGCGGACATGGGTGTCTTATGTCTTGTTGGAATAGGTGCGAAACCAACCATACACAAAGAGCAAGCAAGCAGCAGATGATCCGTGCGCTACTCTTCTCGCACCTTCGGTCAAATGTATCAAATAAGTTCGCCAAGATCGCTACTACCGGGCTCTCTTTGCTATGGTGATATGGAAGGAAAGCATCAACTGCGGCTAGGTGCACCAAACCATCCATGTTTGGAAAGAGGACAACCCCGAAGATTAGAAATGCTAATACATCCATAAACGGGACCCCCTCCTCTTGATTCGCCATATCCCTTGCCTTGCCTTCTAAGTACTTCTGTGGTAGGCCCACTACGCGATATCGAGTTTTCTTTACACGATCCAACTCTCTTGCTGAATCCCTGACCACAACTGCAATCTTGCTCAAGGAGGGAAGGAGAAAAGAAACAGTTTTCTTCCCCCAAGAGGACATCCTAGAATCTCCTCAAATTCTTCAACAGTCGGTACTAATTAGAAGTCTCCAAACGTGAAGTATCTCAAAGGCTGGTCATAGTATTGGGTGAGTGATACAACGACTTCCGTGGATATCTCTGCTATGGTCAAATCTAAAATCTTCCCGTACGCCTCGCGGAAGGCTTGCATTTGGAGAGGTCCCATCAACCACCCCAACTCCTTAATGCTGGTGATATCTAGGCCCTTAATCTTGACTTGATAAAACCTCTTTCTAGTTTGATTTGTTTCCATGTTTTACTAAAGTGAAACAAAAACCTAGTGCGAATCAAAACTCCGACATCTATCATGGGTGGAATGGATTAATGCATGAAGAAATGCATATGACACAGATGCAATTTATGAATACGGGAGCCCGGGAAATTGTCTCCTTCTTAGATACAACGTTTTGGGGTAGCACGGCGCCCCACGTATGTATTTAAGAAGGTGACGCGGACCTTCCGTTGGTTTGCCAAAGAGAGGGGATCAAGACGAAACCCGTGCATGATGCATATGCAAAAGGCACAACACGGGGATGTACATAGTACGACAATATCTACAAACCACTATAATCAAAGGGGTACACGACATTTGACTACATGCATGGCACTGTGAAAAATGGCACGCAACGTGTTTGCTCCGTGCCCCTATTTTAGGGACATACATGGGAGGGAGCTAAAAAGGCTTTTAATGATAATTCCCAAGGTGGTCATATCTCTCTTGATGGTCTCTAGAGGTATCATCCCTTTCGAAGAACATATTGCGGCAGTAGGGACTACTAGCAACAATATGTTATCAAAGAGAAAAACTCTAGACGAGGGTTCACTGTAATCAAGCAAGTCGGAGACCTAGTAAGATCATACATTCACCTCCACTCCTTATGTTCCCACGAACCCGGGTATAGGGCCCTTTTTTTTTTCAACTCACCGTGTGTGCAAATAGTGTTGGTGTTTGTGTGCATCAAATGAATAAATATTTACCTCATGCATACATTTTGAAATACACTAAAAGCATCAAAAGAGTTTATATACACAAGAACATAAGAAAAAAAAGACAAAGAAAAAGAACAAAAGGGAAGTCATAGTAAGAAAACACACTGATTGATTGGCCTAACTCTCTAACAATAGTCGCCAGCGGAGTCGCCAACTGTCGCAACCTTCCCTTCGGCGGGAGAGCGACGCGGGGCTCATGGGTGCATCTTCCAAGAAAGGAAAATGCACGAAGTCGCCACCAACGTTTATTCGAGGAAAAGGTCGGAAAACCCGAAAAAGGCTTGGTCTACGAACTTTAAGTGAAAGGTTCGGGAGTTGTATTTATGCACGGGGAAGGTATTAGTACCCCACACGTCCGTCACAAGGGACGACAACCTTTAATCAAATGTGCAAATATGACTTCAATTTGTTTTATTTCCCTTTTACGTTTTTTATGTTTTTTGTATTTTCTTTTTATCTTTTTGTCTTTTTGTGGTCGACAAGGGTGTTTCCCTTGCTCCTACGTATTCCTAAATTGTGGTAAGGAAATCAAACCTACGTAGTTCTTCGAGAACTGAACGTTGGTTAAGTTGTTTTTATCTTTTTTGCAAGATATATTTTGACAGAACAAATGTCTTTTAAGGCATTGGACCATTAAACGATCTTTTGAATTTTGGAAAGGAGAGAAACGTTAAGGCGTTGGACCATTAACGATCTCTTGGTTTTGAAAGGAGAGAAATGTTAAGCCGTTGGACCATTAACGATCTTTTGGGGTGGTCGACAAAAGCGGGGCTCTTGCTCCTACGTATCCTCAATTGCGATGAGGAAATCTGACCAACGTAGTTCTTGCAAAAGCGGTAAAGTTACATGTTGATTTTATGCTTTTGAATGGTCCATGTTAACCGATAAAAGCAAAGAGGACCGTTTAAGGCGTTGGACCTTAAAACGGTTTTAAGTGACTTTTGCGGACAAAGCTTGATTTGTGAGTTGATTTTAGCCTTAGTTTCACTTTGGTTATCAGTCAATTGATCCAAGGAAACTTCCAAAAAAAAAAACATCCGACTGATTTTTTTTATTATTTTATTCAAAGATATTTTGATTATTTTATTATTATTTTTCAAGATATTTTGATTATTTTATTATTATTTTTCTTTTTTTGGTTTAACCGAGGTTACAACATGAACGATCGGTTAGATTTTGTTTTAACAGTGATTAAACGAGATTACAACACAAATGATTGGTTGAAATTCATTTTATCATTTATTAGGCGAGATAACAGCTTAAATAAACGGTAAAAGCGCGTTAAAGACAGAAGAAAAGAAAACCGAAAATGAACGAAATGAAGATGAAAGCTTAAAAAATAAGAAATGAATTGAAAGTCTCGAATTCGAAAACTTACCCATTGAAGAACGAAGAACGGATGAAGAACAGTGAAGAACGACGAAAAACCTTCACGAATTCGCTCACGGAAACATCTCGGAAGCGTTACGGAAACACCTCGGCTTGGATTTACTTCACGGAAACAATTTCTTTCACCCAAAACAGCTGAAATGCATGGCCAGGGGGATGAGGGATATTTGGAACAACCCCATTTTGCCTATTTATAGGAAAAGGGGGAGGAGGTTGCCGCCCAGCTCGCGCAGGTGAGCTGGGTTGCTTCCTCTAGAAGCAATCTTGCTTCGAAAATACTCGGGAAGGCCCAAATTCAAAATTTCGAAATTGCTATTTGCACCCCCCCATTTTGATAAGTTCACCCCCCCATTCTTTCATAATTTTACGGGAAAGTTATGGAAGCTTTACGGAAGCATATAGGACTTGACTTTCTTCTTTTTTTCTCTTCCTTCTCACCCATATTAAGTGAAATATGTTTATTACGGAAGCTTTAAGCAAGCATATAGGACTTGGTTTCCCTCTTTTTCCTCTTCTATTTCACCATTATTAAGTGAAATTGGCTTACTCAAAGTTTTAGGAATTTTACGGAAGCATTACGAAAGCCTCGGAAGCTCCGGAAACCATTTTCCAACAAAACGTAGAGGATCTTGATAAGTTCATCTCCCCCTTTGCTAAATGCACTCCTTTTTATTTACACACCCCTATTTACTAAATACACTCCCCTTTTATTAATTTTTTATTCTTTTTCCGTACAAAAACTAGTCTAGGTGCCCTAAAATACAGGGGTTGAAAAATCCTATATTTCTAGGGTACCCTACCTACATTAGGGAGCCCTAAATACAAGGATCAAATATAATGACATCCTAGTCTAATATGTACAAAGATAATTGGACCCAACCTTGGCCCATGGGCTCAGAAATCTACCCTGAGGTTCATGAGAACCCTAGGGCCTTCTTCAGCAGCTCTAGCCCAATCCTCTTGGAGCCTCTTGCTCATGGATCTAGTGACTGGTCCCTTCCTAGGGAGGATTGCATCATCCCTTTCCCCATGAAGAGGATTTGACCTCAAATCTGTTAGTTCCTCCTCCTCAATATCAGCTCCACCTGCAAAAGGAATTAAATCATAAATGTTTAAAGTGGTGCTAACTCCATACTCTTCTGGGAGGCCCAACCTATAGGCATTGTTATTGATCCTCTCCAAAACCTGAAAAGGTCCATCCCCTCTAGGGCTAAGCTTGGATTTCCTTTTAGTAGGGAATCTATCCTTCCTAAGATGGAGCCAAGCCAGTCACCATCATTAAGAATTAGCTCTTTTCTTCCTCTATTGCCTTTAGTTGAATACACCTTTGTTTGGTTCTCTATTTGGTTCTTAACCCTCTCATGCAACTTCTTTACAAACTCTGACCTAGATTCCCCTTCTTTATGTATTAAAGAAGTGTCCAGTGGGAGGGGAATGAGGTCTAACGGTGTTAGGGGATTGAACCCATAGACAACCTCAAAAGGGGATTGCTTGGTGGTTCTATGAACCCCCCCTGTTGTAGGCAAATTCTACAAGAGGAAGATACTCATCCCAAGACTTATGGTTGCCTTTCAGAAGAGCCCTTAAAAGGATGGATAAAGACCTATTCACTACCTCTGTTTGCCCATCAGTTTGTGGATGACAAGTGGTAGAGAAAAGAAGTTTAGTTCCTGGCTTAACCCATAAGGTTTTCCAGAAGTGGCTAAGGAAGCCCAAGGGCAAAGTCCATACTAATGTCTACCCAAGGTGCAGAGGGGATGCGTAAGGGTGTGTATAGCCCATGATGCATCACCCTAGACTTGGCTTGTATACAAGCCACACACCTAGTTCAATGCTTATGGACATCTTTCTTCATATGGGGCCAATAAAACTTTTCTTTGAGTAAGACAAGCGTCTTGTCTATCCCAAAGTGGCCCATAAGCCTACCCTCATGGCTCTCTTTCACAAGTAATTTACTAATGGATCCTTGGGGTATACAAAGCTTTCCCTCTTTGAACCAATACCCCTCAGCCAAATAGAATCCATTTTGGGCCTTTTTCCCACAACTCTCGTAAATGGGAGAGAAATGTTCATCTAAAGCATACAAGTCCCTAATATTATCAAATCCTAAAATTTGAGCTCCTAGGGAGCAAAACAATGTGTGTCTCCTAGAGAGGGCATCAACTACCACAATTGTTTTTCCCTTTTTGTATTTGATAACATATGGAAATTGCTCCAGGTACTCTACCCATTTTGCATGCCTCTTGTTTAACTTGATTTGCCCTCTAATGTACTTAAGTGATTGATGATCACTATGAATGAAAAATTCCTTGGACACAAGGTAATGTTCCCAAGTTTGGAGGGCTCTTATTAAGGCATAAAGCTCTTTATCATAGGTGGGGTAGTTGAGGGTGGCACTATGAAGTTTTTCACTAAAATAAGCAATAGGGTGCCCTCCTTGTAACAATACAGCTCCAAGTCCCACTCCAGAGGAATCACATTCTAGCTCAAAAGTTTTAGAAAAGTCAGGAAGAGCTAGAACAGGTGCCTTAGTAAGCTTTTCTTTGAGCAAAGCAAAGGCTTGCTCTTGTTTTTCACCCCAGGTAAATGCCACATTCTTCTTCACCAGCTCATTGAGAGGTGATGCAATTGTAGAGAAATTAGGAACGAACCTTCTAAAGAAGCTTGCTAACCCATGGAAGCTCCTAATATCTCCCACACTTTTTGGGGTGGACCATTCTTGGATGGCCTTGATTTTCTCAGGGTCCACTTGGACCCCATTTCTACCAACTACAAACCCTAAGAAAACTATATTATCTACACAAAAAGTACACTTCTCTATATTTGCATAAAGGGTTTTTTTCCTAAGGATTGAAAGAACTTGCTTGAGATGTCCTATATGATCATCTAGGCTCCTACTGTACACTAAAATATCATCAAAATAAACAACTACAAATTTACCTATGAAATCCCTTAAGACATGATGCATAATCCTCATAAAGGTGCTTGGTGAATTAGTGAGCCCAAAAGGCATCACTAGCCATTCATACAAACCAAACTTGGTCTTGAAAGCGGTTTTCCACTCATCACCCTTTTTCATCCTAATTTGGTGATACCCACTTTTAAGATCAATTTTTGAAAAGATATTGGCACCATGCAACTCATCAAGCAAATCATCAAGTCTAGGAATGGGGTGCCTATACTTTACAGTGATGTTGTTGATGGCCCTGCAATCTGTACACATTCTCCACGTACCATCCTTTTTGGGCACCAACAACACCGGCACAGCACATTGGCTTATGCTCTCTTGGACCCAGCCCTTCTTCAACAATTCTTTAACCTAAGACTCTATCTCCTTAGTCTCCTGAGGGTTAGTCCAATAGGATGGCCTATTAGGAAGGCTTGCTCCTGGGACTAAATCTATTTGGTGTTATATTCCCCTTAAAGGAGGTAACCCGGGGGGTATCTCTTTGGGAAATATATCACCAAATTCATGTAAGAGTTCTTGGACCTTTGGGGGTAAGGTCTCAAATGTAGGAATTGTGGCAGTGTTAAGGGATGTTTCCCTTGATAGGAGAAGGTAGAAAGATTGTTTAAGAAGGAGTGCTCTTTTAATATCACCTTTTGTTGCAAAATGATTTTCCTTCTTAACAATCTTTTTGGAGGAATCCTTTTCCTCTTTTCCCTTCCCCTTGGCCTTTGAAGACAAGGCCTTACTATCCTTCTTTTTCTTTTGTTTTTCTAGTTTTTCTTCCTCATCCCTCTTATCTTTCATAGTTAGTTGATCTTTGGCCACCTGTGAATGAGTTTGAAGATGCAACACAAATTTAGTGCCAAGATGGGTGAGGGTAATCTCATTACTTAGGTCATTGTAAATGATCTTCCTATCAAATTGGCACGGCATTCCTAAAAGAATATGTCCTGCCTCCATGGGAACTATATCATAATTAACTTCATCCTTATATGTCCCAATCGAGAAAGGTACCTTCACTTGTTGGTTAACTATCATTTCCCCTTTCTCATTGAGCCATTGAAGTTTAAAAGGTTTTGGGTGGGGAATGATAGTGAGGTTCAACTTGGAAAGTAATCTTGTGCTACAAAAATTGTAACAAGATCCACTATCCACAATGAGAGAACAAGTTTTATCTAAAATTTTGCATCTTGTATGAAAGATGTTCTCTCTTTGGGATTGAGATAGATCAAAGGATTGACCTCCAAGGAGCCTTCTAACCATTAAGAGGTCACCTTCTTCATGGGGGTAGACTTCCTCACTAGACTCTTCACCCATTACTTCATCTTCACTTCCACTAGAGGAAGGGCAAGAAGTAGTCTCCTCTTGACTACTATAAATGTCTTGACCCCTCATGATCATGGCTTTCTTTGTGGGGCATTGAGAGGCAATGTGACCTCTCCCAAGACATTTGAAGTATTTAATGTTGCTAGTCCTTTCTTGGGAATTAGTCTTAGGGGTGTATTTCTCTATGGTCTTACCCTTGTCTTCCTTGGGTTTTGAAGGTACAGCCCCCAAAATTCCATGGGCTTGGTCCTTCCTTGGATAAGAGTGAGAGCCATAAGATTTTGAAGAAGGCTTTCCTTTAAGTTATTGCTCCACTCTTATACAAAGTTGGACTAGCTCATCTAGGTCCCTATATGGAAGGAGTTCAACCTTGTCCCTCACTTCAATATTAAGCCCACTAAGGATCTTAACTATGCTTGTTCTTTCCTCCTCCCTAGGTCCAGCTCTTAAAAGGAGTAGTTCCATTTGTTTTCTATATTCTTAAAAACTCATACTCCCTTGTCTAAGCCTTCGGAGCTTGTCCATAAGCTCCCTTTCATAGTAGGAGGGAATGTGCCATTTCCTAAGGGCACTCTTAAGATCATTCCAATACTCTACTGGAGGATCCCCATGAATCCTTCGTTTCCTAACAAGGGAAGTCCACCAATAGAGGGCATACCCTATAAAGCTAAGGGTAGCCAATGGAACTTTTCTCTCTTTGCTAATATGATGGCAAGCAAAGAGTTGTTCAACCTTAATTTCCCAATCTAAGTAGGCCTCAACATTATCTTTTCCATGGAAATATGGGAGGCTAATGTTAACCTCTTGAGGCCTTCTATCCTTTTCTCTTCTTTGGGAGTGATGTTTAGTATGTGAACTCTGGCGCCCTCTATAATAGTCGCTAAGTTCTTCACTTAAACTTTTGCAAGAGTCATGACTACTATAGGAGACATGTTTTTCTCTTTTCATTTCTTTCATTATTTTTCTTCTTTCTTCCTCTCTTATTTTTTCTCTTTCATCTTGACTTATTTCTTCCACTCTTTTTTTACCTTTTTCTTTTCTCTCTTGTTTTTCTTTCCACAACTTAAGGGATCTCAACTCATCTAATATCTTATACAAGGGGTCCTTAGGAGTAGAACCCTCACCATTAACACTAGATGAAGAATGAAGACTCATGTTGGTTCCTAAGTTACGGTTCTTTCTTGTTGGGGGTTTGAAAATAAAAGGAAAAAGAAACTATGGTTGAAACTAGCCAAAATAAGCACTAAAAGAGGTGTGAAAGATAAGGTAAAAACTAATTGGTAAAAGGCAAGCTGTCTAGGCGGTTTGACAATAGAGAGTAAAGGAAATAAGCTATGAAAGTAAGCAAGAAATTAAAGTGCAAGAAATGCAAAGTAGGCGGATCCTAAGAGTGTTTGGATGACCTCATTTAAGGTTCCCAACAAAACACTCACTATCCTAAGGGAAAATTGCCTAAAATTATTACACACAAATGGAAGTAGGGTGACATATTGGAGGCTCCCAACTTACTTCCTATGAAAGGCCTTTTTGTTGCAAAGTTTGAAAGCAAAGAAAATTGCCAATAACAAATTACAAAAAAAAAAAATAGTCCTCAATTTTGGTGGCTATTCTCTCTTTTGTGTTTCACTCAATTTGGAGTGCTTCTTATTCTAATAGCTCTTAAGGTGGTTGGCCCCTTGCTTCTTGACTCAAATTCTTCAAGGGGTGACACCAATCCTCCTTTCCAATTTCCTATATGGCAACTCACAAACAAGGAAACAAAGAGACAAGTAATAACCAAAGACCAAAAAATGAGATGAAAGCTCTAGTTTTGGTACTTGTTTTCACAATAATTTTCAATTGAAATTTCAGAACTAGGATTGGTACAAAATAGGCATCAAGTATAGAACAAATTTTGAGCCAAAACATCAAGCACACTTCCCTTTCACTTTTTTTTTCCTGGATAAGAGCTTGGAGGAAGAATGAGATGAATGAAGGGAGAGGAAGAGAAGAGAAGCGCACGAAATTTTGTGCTCTAAAAGAGCTTTGAAATCTGAAGTTTAATATTCAAATGATCAAAGTTGAAAAAAATGCACACACATGAGCTCTAGGGCTTCTACCAATTCAATTTAATTTTATTTCCCAACACACACATCAAATATTCACTTAGTGCATTTGAAATTACAAAACTACCCCTAATACAAAAACTAGTCTAGGTGTCCTAATACACAAGGGCTGAAAAATCCTATATATCTAGGGTACCCTACCTACATTATGTAGCCCTAAATACAAGGATCAGATATAATGACATCCTAGTCTAATATGTATAAAGATAATTGGACCCAACCTTGGCCCATGGGGTCAGAAATCTACCCTGAGGTTCATGAGAACCCTAGGGCCTTCTTCAGCAGCTCTAGCCCAATCCTTTTGGAGCCTCTTGCTCATGGCTCTAGTGACTGGTCCCTTCCTAGGGAGGATTGCATCATTTGGATTAAAGGAAAAAAATAAGAAAAATCACACAAGTTGGCTGAAAAATCAGTGTCTAGGAAAAAAAAGTGAAAGGGAAGTGTGCTTGTTGTTTTGGCTCAAAATTTGTTCTATAATTGGTGCCTATTTTATACCAATCCTAGTTCTGAAACTTCAATGGAAAATTATTGTGAAAAGAAGTGCCAAAACTAGAGGTTTCTTGAGTCTTTTTTTCTTTTTAGTTTTTCTACTATACTCTAGAGCCATTCTAGGTTTCTCTTTGAGTCCTAGCTTATTTTTGTGTGCTTTTGATTGCTTTAATTGTTGAATAATCCTTGAAATTTTGTCTTGTTAAAACTCTATTGGTTTAGCTTTCATTTCATTTTTTTGGTCTTTGGTTATTGCTTTTGAGTTGCCATATAGGGAATTGGAAAGGAGGATTGGTGCCATAACTTGAAGAATTTGAGTCAAGAAGCAAGGGGCCAACCACCTTAAGAGTTATTGGACTAAGAAGCACTCCAAATTGAGTGAAACACCAAAGAGAGAATAGCCACCACAATTAATGACTTTTTTTTGTAATTTTGTAACTGGCAATTTGCTTTTCTTTCAAATTTTGTAACTAAAAGGTCTTTCATTGGAAGTAAGTTGGGAGCCTCCAATAGGTCACCCTACTTCCATTTGTGTGTAATAATTTTAGGCAATTTTCCCTTAGGATAGTGAGCGTTTTGTTGGGAACCTTAAATGAGGTCATCCAAACACTCTTAGGATCCGTCTAGTTTGCATTTCTTGCACTTTAATTTCTTGCTTACTTTCATAGCTTATTTCCTTTACTCTCCATTGTCAAACCGCCTAGGTAGCTTGCCTTTTACCAATTAGTTTTTACCTTATCTTTCACACCTCTTTTACTGTTTATTTTGGCTAGTTTCAACCATAGTTTCTTTTACCTTTTATTTTCAAACCCCCAACAAGAAAGAGCCATAACTTAGGAACCAACATGAGTCTTCATTCTTCATCTAGTGTTAATGGTGAGGGTTCTACTCCTAAGGACCCCTAGTATAAGATATTAGATGAGTTGATATCCCTTAGGTTGTGGAAAGAAAAACAAGAGAGAAAAGAAAAAGGTAAAAAAGGAGTGGAAGAAATAAGTCAAGATGAAAGAGAGAAAATAATAGAGGAAGAAAGAAGAAAAATAATGGAAGAAATGAAAAGAGAAAAACATGTCTCCTATAGTAGTCATAACTCTTGCAAAAGTTTAAGTGAAGAACTTAGCGACTAATATAGAGGGCGCCATAGTTCACATACTAAACATCACTCCCAAAGAAGAGAAAAGGATAGAAGGCCTCAAGAGGTTAAAATTAGCCTCCCATATTTCCATGGAAAAGATAAAGCTGAGTCCTACTTAGATTGGGAAATGAAGGTTGAAGAACTCTTTGCTTGCCATCATATTAGCGAAAAGAGAAAAGTTCCATTGGCTACCCTTAGCTTTCAAGGGTATGCCGTCTATTGGTGGACTTCCCTTGTTAGGGAACGAAGGATTCATGGGGATCCTCCAGTAGAGAATTGGAATGATCTTAAGAGTGCCCTTAGGAAGAGACACATTCCCTCCTACTATGAAAGGAAGTTTATGGACAAGCTCCAAAGGCTTAGACAAGGGAGTATGAGTGTTGAAGAGTATAGAAAACAAATGGAACTATTCTTAGTAAGGAAGTCTACCCCCATGAAGAAGGTGACCTCTTAATGGTTAGAAGGCTCTTTGGAGGTCAATCTTGTGATCTATCTCAATCCTAAAGAGAGAACATCTTTCATACAAGATGCAAAATTTTAGATAAAACTTGTTCTCTCATTGTGGATAGTGGATCTTGTTGCAATTGTTGTAGCACAAGATTAGTTTCCAAGTTGAACCTCACTATCATTCTCCACCCAAAACCTTATAAACTTTAATGGCTCAATGAGCAAGGGGAAATGATAGTTAACCAACAAGTGAAGGTACCTTTCTCCATTGGGACATATAAGGATGAAGTTAATTGTGATATAGTTCCCATGGAGGCAGGACATATTCTATTTGGACGGTCGTGGCAATTTGATAGGAAGATCATTTATAATGGCCTAACTAATGAGATTACCCTCACCCATCTTGGCACTAAATTTGTGTTGCATACTCAAACACCTTCACAGGTGGCCAAAGATCAGCTAACTATGAAAGATAAGAGGGATGAGGAAGAAAAACTAGAAAATCAAAACAAAAAGAAGGATAGTAAGGCCTTGTCTTCAAAGGCCAAGGGGAAGGAAAAAGAGGGATAGGATTCCTCCAAGAAGATTGTTAAGAAGGAAAATCGTTTTGCAACAAAAGGTGATATTAAAAGACCACTCCTTCTTAAACAATCTTTCTACCTTCTCCTATCAAGGGAAACATCCCTTAGCACTGCCACAATTCCTACATTTGAGACCTTACCCCCAAAGGTCCAAGAACTCATACATGAATTTGGTGATATATTTCCCAAAGAGATACCCCCTGGGCTACCTCCTTTAAGGGGAATAGAGCACCAAATAGAATTAGTCCCAGGAGCAAGCCTTCCTATTAGGCCAGCTTATAGGACTAACCCTCAAGAGACTAAGGAGATAGAGTCTCAGGTTAAAGAATTGTTGAAGAAGGGCTGGGTCCAAGAGAGCCTAAGCCCATGTGTTGTGCCAGTGTTGTTGGTGCCCAAAAAGGATGGTACGTGGAGAATGTGTACAGATTGCAGGGCCGTCAACAACATCATTGAAAAGTATAGGCACCCCATTCCTAGACTTGATGATTTTCTTGATGAGTTGCATGGTGCCAATATCTTTTCAAAAATTGATCTTAAAAGTGGTTATCACCAAATCAGGATGAAAAAGGGTGATGAGTGGAAAACCGCTTTCAAGACCATGTTTGGTTTGTATGAATGGCTGGTGATGCCTTTTGGGCTCACTAATGCACCAAACACCTTTATGAGGCTTATGCATCATGTCTTAAGGGATTTTATAGGTAGATTTGTAGTTGTTTATTTTGATGATATTTTAGTGTACAGTAAGAGCCTAGATGATCACTTAGGACATCTCAGGCAAGTTCTCCAGTCCTTAGGAAAAACACCCTCTATGCAAATATAGAGAAGTGTACCTTTTGTGTAGATACTATAGTCTTCTTAGGTTTTGTAGTTGGTAGAAATGGGGTCCAAGTGGACCCTGAGAAAATCAAGGCCATCCAAGAATGGCCCACCCCAAAAAGTGTGGGAGATATTAGGAGCTTCCATGGGTTAGCAAGCTTCTTTAGAAGGTTCGTTCCTGATTTCTCTACCATTGCATCACCTCTCAATGAGCTGGTGAAGAAGAATGTGGCATTTACCTGGGGTGAAAAACAAGAGCAATCCATTGCTTTGCTCAAAGAAAAGCTTACTAAGGCACCTGTTCTAGCTCTTCCTGACTTTTCTAAAACTTTTGAGCTAGAATGTGATGCCTCTGGAGTGGGAGTTGGAGCTGTATTGTTACAACGTGGGCACCCTGTTGCTTATTTTAGTGAAAAAATTCATAGTGCCACCCTCAACTACCCCACCTATGATAAAGAGCTTTATGCCTTAATAAGAGCCCTCCAAACTTGGGAACATTACCTTGTTTCCAAGGAATTTGTCATTCATAGTGATCATCAATAACTTAAGTACATTAGAGGGCAACACAAGTTAAACAAAAGGCATGCAAAATGGGTAGAGTACCTAGAGCAATTTCCATATGTTATCAAATACAAAAAAGGAAAAACAATTGTGGTAGATGATGCCCTTTCTAGGAGACACACACTGTTTTGCTCCCTAGGAGCTCAAATTTTAGGATTTGATAATATTAGGGACTTGTATGCTTTAGATGAACATTTCTCTCCTATTTACGAGAGTTGTGGGAAAAAGGCCCAAGATGGATTCTATTTGGCTGAGGAGTATTTGTTCAAAGAGGGAAAGCATTGCATACCTCGAGCATCCATTAGGAAATTACTTGTGAAAGAGAGCCATGAGGGTGGGCTCATGGGCCACTTTGGGATAGACAAGACCCTTGTCTTACTCAAAGAAAAGTTTTATTGGCCCCATATGAAGAAAGATGTCCATAAGCATTGCACTAGGTGTGTGGCTTGTTTACAAGCCAAGTGTAGGGTGATGCCTCATGGGCTATACACACCCTTACCTATCCCATCTGCACCTTGGGTAGACATTAGTATGGACTTTGTCCTTGGGCTTCCTAGAACCCAAAGAGGTGCAGACTCTATCTTTATGGTGGTGGATAGGTTTAGCAAGATGACACACTTTATACCATGCCAAAAGGTGGATGATGCTTCCTACATCTCAAAACCTTTTTTTTCAGGGAAGTTGTGAGACTCCATGGTTTGCCTAGGACCATTGTGTCAGATAGAGATGCTAAGTTCCTTAGCCACTTCTGGAAAACCTTATCGGCTAAGCTAGTAACTAAACTTCTTTTATCTACCACTTGTCATCCACAAACTGATGGGCCTTTATCCACACTTTTAAGGGCTCTTCTGAAAGGCAACCATAAGTCTTGGGATGAGTATCTTCCTCATGTAGAATTTGCCTACAACAGGGGGGTTCATAGAACCACCAAGAAGTCCCTTTTTGAGGTTGTCTATGGATTTAATCCCCTAACACCGTTAGACCTCATTCCCCTTCCATTGGAAACTTCTTTTATACATAAAGAAGGGGAATCTAGGTTAGAGTTTGTAAAGAATTTGCATGAGAGGGTTAATAACCAAAAAGAGAAAAACACAAAGGTGTATTCAACTAAAGGCAATAGTGGAAGAAAAGAGCTAGTTCTTAATGAGGGTGACTTGGTTTGGCTCTATCTTAGGAAGGATAGATTCCCTACTAAAAGGAAATTCAAGATTAACCCTAGAGGGGATGGACCTTTTCAGGTTTTGGAGAGGATCAATAATAATGCCTATAGGTTGGACCTCCCAGAAGAGTATGGAGTCAGCACCACTTTTAACATTTCTGATTTACTTCCTTTTGCAGTTGGAGCTGATATTGAGGAGGAGGAACTAACAGATTTGAGGTCAAATCCTCTTCAAGGGGGAGGGGATGATGCAATCCTCCCTAGGAAGGGACCAGTCACTAGAGCCATGAGCAAGAGGCTCCAAGAGGATTGGGCTAGAGATGTTGAAGAAGGCCCTAGGGTTCTCATGAACCTCAGGGTAGATTTCTGAGCCCATGGGCCAAGGTTGGGTCCAATTATCTTTGTACATATTAGACTAGGATGTCATTATATTTGGTCCTTGTATTTAGGGCTCCATAATGTAGGTAGGCTACCCTAGAAATATAGGATTTTTTAGCCCTTGTATTATAGAGCACCTAGACTAGTTTTTGTATTAGGGGTAGTTTTGTAATTTCACACGCACTAAGTGAATATTTGATGTGTGTGTTGGGAAATAAATTTAATTGAATTGGTAGAAGCCCAATCCAATTAAATTTTAGAGGGGGAGGTGAGCATTTGCTTACTACACCCCATTGCCACATCATATAGTCACACTTTGTGCATGTTCTTCATGCTTTTCATGCCTCATGACACCTAAGCACACTTAGTGGAGAATCTTGGAATTGATCTTGGATTAGTGGGCTGAACCATAACTAAAATTCACTAATCATAATTAGTGAAATTTTGGCTCCAAAGTTTGGCTCCACAAATTCAATTTCAAATTCAAGTGAAATTTGAATTTCCCTCTGATCGAGGTCGTACCCGAATCAAATAAACATTAAAATGTAGTAACTAGGAAGTGATCCTAGGTCGTTTCCCAACGAGCAATGATACACCAAATGTTCAATACAGATAGTAGGAAAATAGTAACAAATTAGGGGGGGGGGGGTTGTTTGCTTTTGTAAATTAAACAGCGAGTAAAATTGAATTAGAAAATATCATAATTAAAATACGTTGCTTCCCCATGATTCATAAGCAAGTCTCTTATCCTAAGTTGCGAGAATTTATCCTTTATCAATTCAACCACTTAATCCAACCCTAAATTAAATTACTAAGCGAAATTTAACATAAGGCATTCATTATGTGATTAAGCAACACTGTCATACCCTAATTTCGTCCGGGGACCATCCATTGTTGGGATGCGACCCTCGTTTGACCACTTCGAGGTACTTGGCACCCATCGTTAGGCAATTCGTGAAGTTCCGAGACAAGCCAGAAGTCAAAAGAAAGCATTATAGCACAATCCGTAATGTTCCGTAACATTTCGGAAGGCAAAAAAAGGATGATTACGTAATTCGTAAGGTTCCGTAACATTGCAGAAGGAAAACAAGTATTGTTACGTAATTCATAAGTTTCCGTAACGTTACGGAAAAAGAATCAGCAAAAAAAGGCAAGGGTGTATTTAGTAAAAAGGGGGTGCAAATAGCAACCAAACCCATTTGGGCCTTCCAGGAAGTTCTCCAGAAGGCGGTACCTTCTGGAGGAAGCAACCTAGCTCGCCTGGGCGAGCTGGGCAGGCGAGCTGGGTGGCAAGCTTCTCCTTCCTTTTCCTATAAATAGGGGAAGAAGGGAAGAACAAAAATGTTCAATCCTCTTGGTATCTGAGACTCACTTAAAATTAGTGAGAAAAATTGTTTCTGTGAAGAAAATCTAAGCCGAGGCACTTCTGTAACGCTTCCGTGACGTTTCCGTGGGTGATTTCGCGAAGATTTTCAACCGTTCTTCGACGTTCTTCGTTCGTTCTTCGTCGTTCTTCGATCTTCAACCGGTAAGTTGCCGAAATTGAACTTTTCAATTCATTCTATGTACCCTTAGTGGTCCTCATTTGTTTTGCGTGCTTTTATTTTCTTTTCATTTACTTTTCGTACCCCCTTTTGACGTGCTTTAGTAATTTATTTAAGTCATTTTCTCACCTAATAAAAAAAAAATTTCCACCGATCATTCGTACTATAACATCCTTTAATTTCTGTTAAAATGAATTCCGACCGTTCGGTCGTGCCGTAACCATATTTTAAACCAAAAAAGTGGCAAAATAATAATATAATAATAAAAAATATCTTTTAGTAAAATAAATAAAAAAAAAAATCAATCGGACATTTTTCTTTGGGATTTTCCTTTCTTAATCGAATCGACTAATAACCAAAGTGAAACTAAGGCTAAAATCAATTCATAAACCAAACTTTTTGTCATCGCCTAAAAAAGCCATTTTTTAAAGGTCCAACGCCTTGAAATGGTCTTTTCCGCTTTTATTGGTTAAATGTAGATTTCTAAAAGGCCTAAAATCAACATGTAACTTTATTACCTCTTTCAAAAATAAAGAGATCATTAATGGTCCAACGCCTTAATGTTTTCTCTCTTCTAAAAAAGAATCGAAAGATTGTTTAAAGGTCCAACGCCTTAAATGACCTTTCATTCAATAAAAACATATCTTGCAAAAAAGGATAAAAAATAACTTAACCAAACACTTTGTTCACAAAGAAATACGTAGGTCTGATTTCCTTATCACAATTGAGGAATACGTAGGAGCAAGGGAAACACCCTCGTCAACCACAAAAAGATAAAAATATAAAAAGGCTTAAAAAGACGTAAAAACGAAAAAGGGAAAATAATATAAATTAAAGTCATATTTGAACATTTGATTAAAGGTTGCCGTCTCTTGTGACGGACGTGTGGGGTGCTAATACCTTCCCTGTGCGTAAATACAACTCCCGAACCTTTCACTTAAAGTTCTTAGATCACGCCTTTTCCGGTTTTTCCGACGTTTTCCTCAAATAAACGTTGGTGGCGACTCCGCGCGTATTCCTTTCTTGGAAGACGCACCCACGAGTCTCGCGTCGCCCTCCCGCCGAAGGGTAGGTTGCGACAGTTGGCGACTCCGCTGGGGACTGTTTTTAGAGAGTTAGGCCATTTAATCTTGTGCAATGTTTTATCATGACTTTCTCCTTTGTTGGTTTCCCTTTATTTTTCTTACGTTCTTTGTATATAACTCTTTGATGCTTTTAGTGTGTTTTAAAATGTATGCATGAGGTAAATATTTATTCATTTGATGCACACAAACACCAACACTATTTGCACACACGGTGAGTTGAAAAAAAGGGGCCCTATACCTGGGCTCATGGGAACATAAGGAGTGGAGATGAATCTGTGATCATGCTAGGTCTCCGACTTGCTTGATTACAGTGAACCCTCATCTAGAGTTATTTTTCTTTGATAACATATTGTTGCTAGTAGTCCCTACTGCTGCAATATGTTCTTCAAAGGGGATGATACCTCTAGAGACCATCAAGAGAGATATGACCACCTTGGGAATTATCACTAAAAGCCCTTTTAGCTCCCTCCCATGTAGGTCCCTAAAATAGGGGCACGGAGCAAACACGCTGCGTGCCATTTTTCACACTGCCATGCATAAAGTGTCATGTCCCCTTTTGCTTATATTTGTTTGTGAATATTATGTACATCCCCATGTTATGCCTTTCGCATATGCATCATGCATGGGTTCTGTCTTGATCCCCTCTCTTTAGCAAACCAACGGAGGGTCCGTCTCACTTTCTTAAATACATACATTGGACACTGTGCTACCCCAAGGCGTTGTATCTAAGAAGGGGACAATTTCCCGGGCTCTCGTATTCATAAAATACATCCGTGTCATATGCATCTCTTCATGCATTCATCCATTCCACCCATGATAGATGTCGGGGTTTTGATTCGCACCGATTTTATTTTACTTTAGTAAAACATGGGATCAAGTCAAATGCCTTCGCTTAAAAAGAAGTTCTATCAAGTCAAGGTTAAGAGCCTAAGGATCACCAGTCTAAAAGAGTTAGGGCAGTTGATGGGTCAGCTCCAGTGGCAAGCTTTTCGCAAAGCTTACGGTAAAATCTGGGACCTCGCCATGGTAGAAGTCTCTACAGAGGCCATTGCTTCCCTCGCCCAGTATTATGATCAGCCATTGAGGTGTTTCACCTTTGGGGACTTCCAGCTATCACCTATGGTAGAAGAATTTGAAGAGATCCTAGGATGTCCTCTAGGGGGAAGGAGACCATACCTCTTCTCAGGGTTCTATCCCTCATTAGCTAGAATTTATAAGATAGTCCAAATCTCGGCGCAGGAATTAGACCACAGAAAGCAAGTCGAAAATGGGGTGGTTGGAATACCGAGAAAATATTTGGAGGAAAAAGCAAGAATCTTGGCAGGTAAAGGCGAATGGGCCCCGTTCATAGACATTCTCGCACTGTTGATCTTCGGAGGAGTCCTCTTTCTGAATGTGGATGGGTTGGTGGACCTAGCAGCGATCGACGCTTTTCTCGTCTATCATGACCACAAGGAAAGCCCGGTTGTCGCTATGCTAGCCAACCTATATGACACCTTCGACCGAAGGTGTGAGAAGAGCAGTACGAGGATTTTTTGTTGTACTCCAGCTCTTTATGTTTGGTTGGTTTCGCACCTTTTTCGTCAAGAATTAAGGCATGCTTGCCCGCTAGAAGTCACTGTTCATGCACAGATAAAGGAGGTGCAAATTGGGACCAACTCTTAGCAAACAAAGAAGGAGCGTCTATCAACTGGTTCCCTCGACGGAAAGAAGGAAGAATCAGAGTTCTTATTTCGTGCGGAGGATTTCCGAATGTTCCCTTGATGGGGACGAGGGGTTGCATCAGTTATAATCTCGTTCTTGCTATAAGGCAACTTGGCTACCCTATGAGAGGGCCACCACTAGAGGAAGAGATCGCGCCTGTCATTTCACGAGGTTTCAATAAGACCAACGTGGAGACACTTCAGAAGGTCCGCAAGGCATGGGAGGTGGTGCGAAAGAAGGACAAGGAACTTAGGGGCAGTAACAATGGGCTCATCGGTGGCTACCGTAAGTGGTTGAGAGCCCACATGCAAGGTTGGATTGGCTCCCAAGTTTGAGAACCGCTAAAAGGGAGGAAGTTGAGGCACCAGAGGAAGATGAAGAGGTGCAGGCCCTTAGGACAGAACTCGGGCAAGCTCAAATAGTCAAAGAAAGGTTCAAATCAGCAGCTCTGAAGATCCAAAAGGAGAATGCCGAACTGAGAGATATAAATACAGCTACCACCAAAGCCTTGGAACAAGAGACCAAGAGGGCTTGTAGGGAAGAGCACGGCCGGAACAAATTCCAAGGGACTCTATGGGGCAGCAACAACGAGCTTAAGCTCCGGAGAGAGGAAAGGGACCAATCACAAGTGGACAGTTTGATCTTGAAAGATGAGTTAAAGGTTTGCTCAAGGTAAAAAAAAAACCTGTCTCAACGGTTATGCGAGACAGAGACCAACATGCTAGCCATCGTCAGCAAGTACCAAGAAGAACTAAATCAGCCACGGCCCACGAGCATAGAGTGGCGGACGAGTATGCCCAAGTGTACGCGGTAAAGAAGGCTAGAGGTAGGGTGATCAACTCGTTACATCAAGAGGCAACAATATGGATGGACCGATTCGCTCTTACCTTGAACGGGAGTCAAGAACTTCCCCGATTGCTAGCCAAGGCCAAAGCGATGGCGGACACCTACTCCGCCCCCGAGGAGATCCACGGACTTCTCGGTTATTGTCAACATATGATAGATCTAATGGCCCATATAATTAGAAACCGCTAGGAAACTTGTATTATCACTCAGATCTTGACTAGTTATAACTTTTTGAATAAAATGAGTTTATCCCCTGTTTTTACTCCAAAAAGTCAGTGCGAATCAAATCACTCCTGCATTTTATCTCTAGCGTGCATTCATTATTCTTTACCTACTCCTCACGTTTGGTTTTTTAGGAAAAACACCATAGCTAAACGTGCCCCAAGGCATCCCTATCGCACCAGATCCAAATCTAGAATGATGGGTGATCAAGAGGAGACATAGGAACAGATGAAAGCCAACATGTCAGCTTTGAAAGAACAAATGGCTTCCATGATGGAGGCCATGTTAAGAATGAGACAACTCATGGAGAAAAACACGGCCACCGCTGCCGCTGTTAGTTCGGGTGCCGAAGCAGACCCAACTCTCCTAGCTACCGCGCACCATCCTCCCCTAAACGCGGTCCATGAAGATCATCGAGAGTATGCCCAAGGGGATGTCGATTTCTACCCTCCGATCCTCGTCGAGGGGCCGGTGCCCAACACGTTGCCTCAGCCCAACCTCACAGCACAACCAATATTCTTGTCCATAGAAGGACCACCCCCGGCGGCCGAAGAAAGAAGGAAACTCGATCTCCTCGAGGAGAGATTGAGAGCTGTTGAAGGATTTGGTGACTATCCATTCGTGGACATGACAGATCTTTGCTTGGTACCGGATGTTGTCATCCCCCCAAAATTCAAAGTGCCTGATTTTGACAAGTATAAAGGGACGACTTGTCCTAAGAACCATCTCAAGATGTATTGTCGCAAGATGGGGGCACACTCTAGGGATGAAAAGTTGTTCATACACTTTTTTCCAAGATAGCTTGGCTGGAGCTGCAGTTGTATGGTACACTAATCTGGAAGCTTCCCGCATCCGTACTTGGAAGGACCTGATTACTACTTTCCTAAGGCAATATTACTATAATTCCGACATGGCTCCCGATCGCACTCAGCTACAGACTATGTTTAAGAAGGAAGGTGAGACCTTTAAAGAGTATGCACAGTGGTGGAGAGACCTGGCAGCACAAGTGGCCCCTCCCATGGTCGAAAGGTTGATGATCACCATGATGGTAGACACCTTGCTAGTGTTTTACTATAAGAAGTTGGTAGGTTACATGCCTTCTAGCTTCACGGAGTTGGTATTCGCTGGGGAAAGAATCGAAGTAGGGGTGAAAAGAGGGAAGTTCGATTACGTTTCCTCCACAAGTGCCAATGCTAACAGAATCGGAGCAACTGGGGCAAAAAGGAAGGAAGGAGATACCCATGTCGTCACTTCGGCACCCGCATGGGTCAAGCCCCCGCAGGCCTCTCATGGTACCCATCAGTATGCGCAACATCACCCGAGCTTCTCAGCTTGCGTCGGAAACTCTTCCAATTCAACACCCGTACAGCCTAGGGCGTCCGCCCCCATCCAGAGGGAGGCCCCCCAAGCTTCGGCTCCAACCACGACTCGCCCGGCCGACAATGCCCACTTTGGCGCCAGTTCCAACATGATGAGGAACTTTCCCCCGAAGCCAATTCTAGAATTCACCCCACTCCCAATGACGTACCAAGACCTATTGTCGTCCCTTATTGTCAACCAAATGGCCATAATAACTCCCGGGAAGATCTACCAACCCCCTTTCCCAAAGTGGTTTGATCCTAACGCAACTTGCACGTACCATAGGAATACCCCGGGGCATTCCATCGAAAAATGCACGGCCCTTAAATACAAGGTCCAACATTTGATAGACGCCGGATGGCTGACATTTCAAGAGGATCGGCCCAATGTGAAAACCAACCCGCTCGCCAATCATGGAGGGGGAGCGATTAACGCCATTGAGTCAGATAGGCCGCGCAGGTCTAAGCCTTTAAAGGACGTGGCGACCCCTAAGAGGTTTATCTATGAGACCCTACAAAAGGGAGGTGTAGTCCCCCACGGTGGGCATGAAGAGGATTCTTGTTTGTTGCATCCCGGCGAGCTACATAACATGGAAACATGTTTAGCAGTGGAGGAATTGTTGCAACTGGCGATAGATCAAGGCCGACTGGAAGTCGACGATGAGGGGGGGGGGGAAGAGCAACATATATGTATGCAGTCCGCGGATCAGAGAATTTTTGGAAGGCCTAAACCTTTGGTGATATATTTCACCAAGGACGTAGCTCCACAAAAGCCCCGATACCCCTCGGTAGCTAAACCTGTCCCTTTCCAATACCAAAACAGCCATGCAGTCCCGTGGAGGTATACACCTCCGAGTGAAATGGAAGAAGAAGCCACCGACATCAGCTCGTTGTCGGCCAAGGTAACCAACATCACGGGGCTGAGCGGTGTGACCCGCAGCGGTCGCGTGTTTGCACCCCCTGACCTGTCAACACAACCCGCAAACGTTAAGGGAAAGGCCAAGATGGTGGAAGAACAAAATGACAAGACGACCCTCACTCCGAGCGAGGATATTCCAGTGAAGGGTCTTCCAGAGAAAAGGGATGGCTTTGGCAAGAAGGAAGTGTCGCTAGAGGAAGCAAGCGAGTTTCTCCGCATTATTCAGCAGAGCGAGTTCAAGGTCATTGAACAGCTCAACAAAACCCCGACCAGGGTCTCTCTTTTGGAATTACTCATGAGCTCTGAGCCTTATCGGGCTTTGCTGGTAAAGGTCTTGAACAAAGCTCATGTGGCCCACGATATTTATGTAGAAGGCTTTGGAGGACTCGTCAATAATATCACCGCCAACAACTATCTCGCCTTCACCGAAGAAGAAATCCCTGCCGAGGGGAGAGGGCATAACAGGGCTTTGCATGTATTAGTCAAGTGCATGGACCACGTCGTAGCCAAGGTGCTTATCGATAATGGTTCCAGTTTAAACGTAATGCCGAAAAGCACTTTGGAGAAATTACCGTTTAAAGCTTCCCATCTAAAGCCAAGTTCCATGGTAGTTCGTGCCTTCGACGGCACCCGCCGAGAGATTAGGGGAGAGATCGACCTCCCTGTACAGATAGGCCCCCATACCTGTCAGGTTACCTTTCAAATAATGGACATTAACCCCGCTTACAGCTGCCTGTTGGGGCTCCCGTGGATCCACTCGGTGGGAGTCGTTCCCTCTACACTCCACCAAAAATTAAAATTCGTAGTATAGGGGAATTTGGTTATCGTATCAGGCGAGGAAGACATCTTGGTGAGTTGCCCATCCTCTATGCCATATGTGGAAGCCACGGAGGAGTAATTAAAAACAGCCTTCCAGTCTTTTGAGGTGGTGAGCATTGCCTCTGTAGATTCCTTCTCTGGGCAACCTTGCCTGTCCGATACGACAGTAATGGTGGCTCAAGTGATGTTGGGGAATGGTTACGAGCCCGGAATGGGTTTAGGCAAAGACAACAGCGGCAGAACCAGCCTGATAAGCGCCAGAGGAAACCATGGGAAGTTTGGGTTAGGCTATAAACCCACACAAGCGGACATAAGGAAAAGCGTTGCAGGAAGGAAGAGCGGGGGTCAAGGCTCGCGATTGGGACAAGAAGTCGAAGGAGGCCCGCCCTACCACATCAGTAAGAGCTTTATAAGCGCGGATCTAAGACACGAAGGCCAAGTCGTTGCAATATGCGAAGATGATTCTCTGAGTGAATCGGATTTGGTACGACCATGCCCTCCTGGTTTCCGACTAGGAAATTGGCGAGTGGAGGAACGCCCGGACATTTACGCAACAAGCATAATGTAACCCTTTGTGGCTTTTAAACTCTGCAGTTGGGCCTAGGCTTTAGAGTTTCCTTTTGTTAAGGCTTTATGTCTTTTGTTCCTGAATTTATAATACAAAGATCTTTCTTCATCTGTTCCTATGTCTCTACCATTCTCATCCATTTGCATGTTTATTTCTTTACGTTTAAAATGCCAGATCTGACGAGAGTCCCTCGAAGGTACTAATACCTAGGACCCGACCATCGATTTCCTGCAAGAAACGAATCGACGGAGGATGAAGAGGACGAGGATGTGGGACTTCCCCCGAAGTTGGAGAGGATAGTCGCCCATGAGGACCAATAGATGGGGCCTCACCAAGAAGAGACGAAACTAGTGGACTTAGGAACCGGCAGTGGAAAAAAGGAAGTAAAAATAGGCACGGGTATGACCACACCCATCCGCGAAGAATTGACAGCCCTACTAAAAGACTACCAAGACATCTTTGCTTGGTCGTACCAAGATATGTCCGGTTTGAGTTCTAACATTGTACAGCACCGATTACCTCCAAATCCCGAGTGTTCCCCGGTAAAGCAAAAACTGAGGAGGATGAAGTCCGAGACATCCTTGAAAATAAAAGAAGAGGTAAAGAAACAATTTGACGCTGGTTTTTTGGCTGTCGCTCGGTACCCAGAATGGGTTGCCAACATTGTACCTGTCCCTAAGAAGGATGGAATGGTGCGAATGTGTGTGGATTATCGGGACCTGAATCGAGCCAGTCCCAAAGACAATTTTCCTTTGCCGTACATCGATATCCTCATGGATAATACGACCAATTTCGCTTTGTTTTCCTTCATGGATGGGTTCTCCGGTTACAATCAGATAAAAATGGCGCCGGAGGATATGGAAGAGACTACCTTCGTCACCCTGTGGGGAACGTTCTGTTATAAGGTGATGTCCTTTGGACTCAAGAATGTCGGGGCAACTTATCAACGGGCTATGGTAGCTTTGTTCCATGATATGATGCACCGAGAAATCGAGGTCTATGTGGACGACATAATTTCCAAATCTAAGACCGAGGAGGAACACCTTGTTAACCTGCGGAAGTTGTTCGAAAGGCTTAGGAAGTATCAATTGAGGTTAAACCCCGCTAAGTGCACCTTCGGGTCAAATCAGGGAAATTGCTAGGTTTCATCGTGAGCCAGAAAGGGATAGAGGTGGACCCCGAAAAGGTGAAGGCCATCCTTGAGATGCCGAAACCCCGTACCGAGAGGCAAGTCCGAGGTTTCCTGGGACATTTGAACTATATTGCCAGATTTATATCACAGCTCATTGCTATTTGTGAGCCGTTGTTCAAACTCTTGCACAAAAACCAAACCGTCCACTGGAACGGGGATTGTCAAGAGGCGTTTGGAAGGATCAAACAATGTCTCTTGAACCCTCCTGTGCTTATGCCGCCGGTACCCGGAAGGCCTCTCATCTTGTATATGACGATTTTGGACGAGTCGATGGGGTGTATGCTGGGGCAACATAACGAGTCTGGGAAGAGAGAGCGCGTTGTCTACTACTTGAGTAAGAAGTTCACGGCCTGTGAAATGAATTACTCCCTGCTCGAAAGAACGTGTTGTGCTTTAGTCTGGGCGTCCCACCGTCTAAGACAATACATGCTAAGCCATACCACCTGGTTGATATCCAAGATGGACCCATTTAAGTACATCTTTGAAAAGCCTACTCTCACAGGATGGATCGCCTGGTGGCAAGTCTTGCTATCCGAGTTTGATATAGTTTACGTCACCCAAAAGGCAATAAAGGGAAGCGCCTTAGCAAATTATTTGGCTCAGCATCCTCTCAACGACTATCAGCCCATGCATCCCGAATTCCTGGATGAGGACATCATGGCCTTGTTTGAGGAAAAACTAGACGAGGATCAGGACAAATGGACTGTATGGTTTGACGGAGCGTCAAACGTTCTAGGCCATGGCATTGGAGCAGTATTGGTCTCTCCAGACAGACTGAGGTTTGACTGCACCAACAATATGGCTAAGTATGAAGCGTGTGTCCTGGCCGTCCAAGCACCAATTGACTCTGATGTCAAACTGCTCAAAGTATACGGGGACTCAGCACTGGTGATTCACCAGCTGAGAGGGGAATGAGAAACTAGAGACCCCTAGCTGATACCCTACAAAGCCTATATCAAGGAGTTGGCTGATTCCTTTGATGAGATCCCCTTCCATCACGTTCCCCGGGAGGAAAATCAAATGGCGAATGCGCTTTTTACTTTGGCATCCATGTTCCAGCTAACACCGCACGGGGACCTACCATAAATTGAGTTCTGGTGTCATGGCAGGCCCACGCATTGTTGTCAGGTGGAAGGGGAACGGGACGGTAAGCCTTGGTATTTCGATATTAAGCGATTCGTTGAAAGCAAAGAATACCCACCGGGGGCTTCCGACAATGATAAAAGGACATTGAGGAGATTGGCAGCCGGTTTCTTCATGAGCGGGAGCATACTATATAAAAGAAACCATGACATGACTCTCCTGTGATGCGTGGATGCCAAAGAGGTGGACCACATGATCAAGGAAGTCCACGAGGGTTCGTTTGGAAAGCATGCCAATGGGCATGCTATGACCAGGAAGATCTTGAGAGCAGGTTATTACTGGCTCACCATGGAAAGTGATTGCTGCATCCATGTAAGGAAATGCCATAAATGTCAAGCATTCGCGGACAATGTCAATGCTTTGCCTCATCCCCTAAATGTCATGTCCTCCCCTTGGCCTTTTTCCATGTGGGGGATAGACGTCATAGGGGCCATCGAACCCAAGGCTTCGAACAGTCATCGCTTCATTCTCGTGGCAATTGATTATTTCACCAAATGGGTCGAAGCGGCTTCCTACACCAATGTCATGAGGAGTGTAGTGGTCAGATTCATAAAAAGGGAGCTGATTTGTCGGTACGAACTCCCTAGGAAGATCATTACTGACAATGGCACCAATCTGAATAACAAGATGATGCAAGAGATGTGCGCAGATTTCAAAATCCAGCATCACAATTCCACGCCATACCGACCCAAGATGAACGGAGCCGTGGAAGCAGCCAATAAGAATATTAAGAAAATTATTCAGAAGTTGACAGTGCCATACAAAGATTGGCATGAGATGCTGCCTTTTGCCCTGCATGGATACCGAACTTCGGTACGAACTTCTACTAGGGCAACACCGTATTCCTTGGTTTATGGAACGGAGGCGGTACTCCCATTTGAAGTAGAGATCCCTTCCCAGAGGATACTAGCAGATTCAGGCTTAGAAGAATCGGAGTGGGCTCAAACACGCTACGACCAACTCAATCTTATTGAAGGTAAGCGCTTGACGGCCATGAGCCATGGGCGCTTGTATCAACAAAGAATGAAGAACACGTTCGACAAAAAGGTGCGCTTGCGCAAGTTCCATGAGGGGGACCTTGTGCTGAAAAAGATGTCCCACACTGTTAAAGATAATCGAGGGAAGTGAGCCCCAAACTATGAAGGACCTTTCGTTGTGAAAAGGGCTTTTTTCTGGAGGGGCCTTGGTGCTTACCAACATGGATGGCGAGGAGCTACCTTTACCTGTAAACTCTGATGTTGTCAAGCGATACTACGCTTAGAATCTGGGCAATTGAGGATGTCGATGCATGTTCTTTTATATTTATGTGTTCTTCTTGGTTTCCCGTAGGGATTCCCGTCTGTTGTATATTTCTCGTCACAGTCTTTTAAAAGAAGAGAATATGAGTTTGAGACTTCAGTCCTCACTTTGTGTGTTTTAAACCATGTGCGGTTGTGATAACTTGAGCCTTTTCGCTCAGTCCATGGGATGCCCCAAGCGCTTAATTAAAACTGAACCTAATCAGCTTTCACTAACAAGATTGTTGCATTTGAAAACACTCATGCATACGCATATGCATGCAAATTTTGTGATAACAGGGGCAGAATCGTCTTAGGCAGTGGTCAGATGTCGGGACGAAGCTGAAGGCAGAAACCAATCAAGGTAAAACGGTAACGCGGCCACAGTTTGCCGCGCAATTTCGTTTCCTAATTTCAGGTACTTAGGGATAGACGCAAGTAGAGGCTAGGGTCACGACCGATGGATCGTCGTCCCTTGCCCAGCTCTGGACAAACGGAAAGCGCTGCTGGGAGGCAGCCTAGTATCCTTTAAATTCCCATTAATTATTATTGTTATGTCTTTAAAGTAAATATTGGATGCCTAATCTACCCTAAGGGGGTTTGAGTAAGCGAACCCCCACCCGTGGGAAGCCGTACTTATTTCTTCCCAAAAACAAAGTACAGGTTAGCTCGCCTGGGCGAGCACCCCTGCACCTAGAAATATAAAAAACGAGGGAGGGGGAGTTTTCCTCCACCCAAAACTCTCCCCCCTCACTCAAAAAACGCCAACACCACGGGAATTACGGGTTTTTCACCCCTAGGCCACCATTTTTGTGTTTTTGCTTCCATTCTTAGTGTTGTTACTCACTCCATCAAGTAAGTATCTCATTCTTGAGCTTTCTAGCTTTCCATTGATGTATCTTGGTCTTCCTTTGGTGCTCTAAATTGTGTGAATATGCCCAAATTTATGGAGCAATTTTGGCTTTGTTTCATGCTTGATTGGTTTGAGTTAGGGGGTTGTAAGGGATGGCCCTAGGCCTATGGTGCATTCTGAAGCAATGGGGCATGCCACATTGCTCCCATTCCCTTGCTATTCATGCCTAAACATGCGCCCACCAAGTGCTCGGTGAAATGCCTCAATGACATTTGGGCATGGTTTTGTGAACTTTGGATTGTAGGGCTGTTTTATGTGTATAGGGACAACATGTAGAGTTTAAAATAAGTGCCCAAATTAAGGACTTAGACCTAGGAATCCAAGCCTTTGGTTTTGAGTACAAGAAAACATAAAAACGAAGGCATTAAAATAGGGATTTCCTTTTAGGCCAGCGGCTGATTTGTTGGGGCTGCACCATGATGTTTGCCTAGTGTGTATAAAGATGTTATTCACCATGTGCATGCATATATAGAACAGGTAGCAAGAGACAAATACCCTTCTAATAAAATGTGTACATGTTGAATAAGTGGTTAAGCGCTTTATGAATGTACACATGTTGGATGTGGCATGAGAATGCTTCCCAAAATGAATATATGATGTGGAATTGCCTTCCGAGTGTAGATAGATGGCATGAAAATTCCTTTTCAAATAAATGCAAGTGTGTGCATGACATGAGATTGGCTCTCCAATGTGCATATATGTGAATGAAACAAAAAAAAGTTGTGTATGTTAATAAAATACTTCAAATGTGCGTATGTAACTTTTGGTAGCAAAATACTTTGAATATGGACATGTGTATTTTTGGCACAATACCTTGAGCATGCATATATGAATTCTTTTCAAAAGAATATGTGTGGTAGCTAGAATGTTCTTGTATATTGATAGCAAGATATTTTGCGCGTATGCACGTTCATAAATGTTCTTCTTTAAAGAAATGTGTGCACAAGTTTGTTCTAAATTGAAAAGATTAGCATGCCGTTTTTGCTTTAAAATAGCATTTCCTTGTAAATTAACTTTCCAAATGTTTGTCCTCGCAGGAAATGGCTCCGAAAAAGCTTTCCGTGAAGAGATCTAGGAGGGACGCCGCGGCTGAAGGGACCAGTGCCGCTCTCGAGTTTGATAGCCACCGTTTCAGGAGCGCCGAGCACCAGCAACATTTCGAGGCCATCAAAGGATGGTCGTTCCACAAAGAGAGACCCGTCTAGCTCAGGGACGATGAGTAGACAGATTTTCAGGAGGAGATAGCTCGCCGACATTGGACGTCGCTTGTCACTCCCATGGCTAAGTTTGACCCAGATATAGTTTTGGAGTTTTATGCTAATGCTTGGCCCACAGAAGAGGGAGTGCGGGACATGCGGTCATGGGTGGGGGGTCAGTGGATTCCCTTTGACGCAGAGGCCCTCAGCCAGTTCCTGGGTGACCCGCTAGTGTTAGAGGAAGGCCAGGAGTGCAAGTTCAGTCAGAGGAGGAACAAGGCCGATGGGCTCGACGAAGAGGCCATTGCCCAACTATTATGCACACCGGGCCATTGCCATTCGCCCGGACCGCTGCAGGGAGGCGGGTGCGGATCATGCACACCATATGACCACCTTGACCCAGATGTGGATGACATTGCTGCTCAGCAATGTCCTGCCTAGTGATCATAACTCCGACCTTCCTCTACCGAAGTGTCAACTGGTGTATGCCATCCTGACACGGATGAGCGTCCATGTGGGTCAGTTGATTGCTGATGCCATCTATTTATTTGCAGGTATGCCACCCACCAGGTACCCTTTAGACCCAGATAAGTCTAACAGGGCTCTGGGGTTTCCAGCATTGATCATGGGCCTCTGCCAGTCATTCGGGGTTCCCGTCAAACCTAGTAAGGTGATCCGACCGCCAATCACCCAGGCCTTCATTGAGAAGTATTGCACGCCTAGGCAGGCACAGGGTGATGCACCACAGGCCGCAGACGCACCGCCACCACCTCATCAGGTTGATCTTGCTGGGTCATTAGTCATGGAGCGGTATCTACAACACTTGGTTCGCCAACAGGCGGCCGACCATTGGGGGCAAGTGCAGATACATGAGTGTCTCTACCAGCTCAGCCTCAGTCAGTAGGGTCAGGGTTTCGCTCCTTTTGCGTGCCCTACTCCAGATCAGTTTAGGGCTGAGGTCGCATGGCCCAGATATTGGCCCGAGGCCCAGGCATGGGAGGCGCCTGCAGGAGTTCCCGGCGATGCAGAGGAGGCCCGCATGGATGAGGAGATGACGAACTTGCTCGGTTTCTTGGGAGGGAGTGGAGCCACGTGACCGAGGTCATCGTATTTTTTTTTTACATTACTGTTTTTTGATTAGTTTGCTATTGATGTTTTTAGCTATTGTCCATATTGTTGTTGACATTATTATTTTTTGTTTTTGTTCATATGGTTACTAACATTACTATTATTATCGTTCGTTTCTGTTAGAAATTTTTGGCGTTGTGGCTCTCAGTTATTTCGTCACCATTTTTGCGATTTACCATTTCATGCGTTTTTCGTTTACCTTGTGGTTAGACGTAAGTAGGTAGTGTGCGCCCTCGTCCACACGACCTTTTCAGAGAGAAAAAAGAGAAAAAAGAAAGAAGAGAGAGGAAATGAACAAATGATAAATAACTAAAAAAAAAGAAAAAGAGGAAAAGGAAAAGAGAGCAAGTAAGAAAAGAAAAAGAAGGAAGAAAAAAAGAAAATAAATAAAAGTAAAAAGTTGTCTAGCTAAAAAGCAACATGCTTGTGAAAAGAGATAACTTCCAACTTTTCTTTGAAATAATTCACTGATCATAACCAGTTTTTGAAAAAAAATGTGTATACACCTGAAGGGTAAATGCTGTGAAAGTTTTTTCGAACACCCAAAATGGACTCGGATGAATGCCCAAATTGATAAAAGAACATATTTTGGAAACACTGGGTTGACTAAAGTAGAGAGAATGAATTATGAGCCCTAGCATCACATGACCAAAAATTTTTCGACACTTGAGTATCCACATAGGTGCATGCACGACTAGTTTTGCATAAAATTTCCAAATCATCATTGTTGCATTTGTGTCATGGAAATAATGTGGGACATCCCCTTTTATCCTTGAACCAAACCAAACCCTGACATATATCATGTCCAGCCATTCTACAAGCCTTGAGCCAAAATCCCAAATTACCATAAACCTTGACCCAGGGTGAGAATGTCAATCCTTTCCCTCAGAAGAAAACAAAAAAAGAAAGGAAATTCTCAATCAAAAAAGCGGGAGAAAACAAAAAGAGAAAATTCCCAATCAAAGATTGAGAGAAAGCAAAAACAAAAAAGGAAAGAAGATTCCCGATCAAGGATCGAAAGAAAATAGAAGAAATATACAGAAAGGTCTTTGGACCAGACAACATCTGAACAAATACAGAGTTACCACCAAGTGAACAAAAAGAAGAAAGGAAACCACGATCTAAAGTGGTCCTCTCCCTTTAAATTGCCCACCAAAATCATGTGCGTCGGTGACTTGTTCACCTCACACTAAACAAAAACAGAAAAGGAAAAGGCCAAAGATCACTCAAAGCCAAAGTTCCCACCAAAAAACACCATTCTCGAGAAAAAGTCCTATTGATCCATGATCACACATGTAATCTTTGATTTGATAGGAAATGATTTGCAAAGCCAAGTCATGGCATATTTATGGTTCGGAATTAGGATGAAACACTTACTCGTGTGAGATTGATACACTTTGAGTGATTTTCTTCTTTTTTTTTTAACCCAATGTTTCCTCTAAATGCTCATTTAGAAGCAAAATGCTAACATCCAAAGTCTCATTTATGGTTATGAGAAAATTTCATCAGCATGCTCTTCTTCCCTGGTAGACACTTTGTTTTTTATCCAAAAAAACATATGCTCTAATTGGTTGGGAGTTTTGTCTCTTTGCTAAAGCGTGTTCGCATTTTAGTGAAGAAAACACCGAGACAATTTTTAGTCTCACAAGTTATCCAGAACTACGTAGGTCTGAGTTCCTGATTGAGGATACGTAGGAGCAAGAGCCTCGCTTTTGTCGGCCGCCCCATAATCTCTGTCATACTGACCCTAGAGTCATGTGACAGGCGGAAATACCCAAGCGGTTATCCGTTTAAACTTTCTTTTGCTATCTCTAAGACTCAAAGCATGATAGCACGTAGAGACAAACGTTATCTTCTGTGCCTTTTGCCATCCAAAAGCGGCGGGCCCGATGACATGAGGGAACCATTTGGTCCCGCACTTTTTAAACCTTCTTTTGCTATCTCTAAGACTCAAAGCATGATAGCACGCAGAGACTAACGTCGTCTTCTGCGCCTTTTGTCATCCAGAGGCGGCGGGCCCGATGACATGCGGGAACCCAGGTCCCGCACTTCTTTTGCTATCTCTAAGACTCAAAACATGATAGCACGCAGAGACTAATGTCGTCTTCTGCGCCTTTTGTCATCCAGAGGCGGCGGGCCCGATGACATGCGGGAACCATTTGGTCCCGCACTTTTTAACTTTCTTTTGCTATCTCTAAGACTTAAAGCATGATAGCACGCAGAGACTAACGTCGTCTTCTGCGCCTTTTGTCATCCAGAGGCGGTGGGCCCGATGACATGCGGAGACCAATTACGGTCATCCACACACTCGATGAGTGATAAACGCGCAGAGACTAACAATGTCTTTTGCGCCCTTTGTCATTCAAAAGTAGCAAGTTGAGTGATAAATGTGCAGAGACAAATTCTGTGCCCTTTGTCATTCAGATTTTGCAAGTCGAGTGATAAACGCGCAGAGACAAATCATGTGCCCTTTGTCATTCAAGAGCAGCAAGTTGAGTGATAAATGCGCAGAGACTAACATCTTCTGCGCCCTTTGTCATTCAGGAGCATCGAGTTGAGTGATAAACGCGCAGAGACAAATTATGGTCATTCTGCGCCCTTTGTCATTCAGATTTTGGAAGTCGAGTGATAAACACGCAGAGACAAATTATGGTCATTCTGCGCCCTTTATCATTCGGGGACAGTAAGTCGAGAGGTGGGCAGAGAAAAATTATGGTAATTTCGTACACCTTTTCGCCATCCAGAGGCGATCGTGTCCGGTGGCACACAGAGACAAATTATGGTCATTCTGCGCCTTGCCGCCCAGGCTCAATCGCGTCCAAAGACACGCAGAGACAAATTATGGTCATTATGCACCTTGTGTTAACTAGGAGGAACGAATTCGACAGTATCAGGATGATGTGTCGGTACTGATCATTTTCAAATTTTTGCAAGTTCCGCTGACAGGGAGATTCACCGGCCGAATGTTGTTTCGCTCGAACGAAATTAGTGTCTTATCTTTACTTCCCTTTTATCTCCAATAGAAGACAAGTAAAGAGGGGCAACTGTCATACCCTAATTTCGTTCAGGGACCATCCATTGTTGGGATGCACCCATCGTTAGGCAATTCGTGAAGTTCCGAGACATGTCGGAAGTCAAAAGAAAGCATTGTAGCACAATCCGTAAAGTTCTGTAACATTCTGGAAGGCAAAAAAGGGATGATTACGTAATCCATAAGGTTCAGTAACATTACAGAAGGAAAACAAGTATCGTTACGTAATTCGTAAGTTTCCGTAACGTTACGGAAAAAGAATCAGCAAAAAAAGGCAAGGGGTGCATTTAGTAAAAAGGGGGGTGCAATTGGGCCTTCCAGGAAGTTCTCCAAAAGATGGTGCCTTCTGGAGGAAGCAACCTAGTTCGCCTAGGCGAGCTGGGTGGCGAACAAAAATGTTCAACCCTCCTGGTATCTGAGATTCACTTAAAATTAGTGAGAAAAATTGTTTCCGTGAAGAAAATCCAAGCCGAGGAGCTTCCGTAACGCTTCTGTGACGTTTCCGTGGGTGATTTCGCGAAGATTTTCAACCGTTCTTTGACGCTCTTCGTTCGTTCTTCGTCGTTCTTCGGTCTTCAACCGGTAAGTTCCCGAAATCGAACTTTTCAATTCATTCTATGTACCCTTAGTGGTCCTTATTTGTTTCACGTGCTTTTATTTTCATTTCATTTACTTTCCGTACCCCCTTTTGACGTGTTTTAATCATTTATTTAAGTCATTTTCTCGCCTAATAAAAAATAAAATAAATTTCCACCGATCATTCGTATTATAACATCCTTTAATTTCTGTTAAAATGAATTCCGACCGTTCGGTCGTGCCGTAACCATGTTTAAAACCAAAAAAGAGGCAAAATAATAATATAATAATCAAAAATATCTTTTAGTAAAATAAATCCAAAAAAAAATCAATCGGACGTTTTTCTTTGGGATTTTCCTTTCTTAATCGAATCGACTAATAACCAAAGTGAAACTAAGGCTAAAATCAATTCATAAACCAAACTTTTTGTCATCACCTAAAAAAGCCATTTTTTAAAGGTCCAGCGCCTTGAAATGGTCTTTTCCGCTTTTATTGGTTAAATGTAGATTTCTAAAAGGCCTAAAATCAACATGTAACTTTATTACCTCTTTCAAAAATAAAGAGATCATTAATGGTCCAACGCCTTAATGTTTTCTTTCTTCTCAAAAAGAATCGAAAGATTGTTTAAAGGTCCAACGCCTTAAATGACCTTTCATTCAATAAAAACATATCTTGCAAAAAAGGATAAAAAATAACTTAACCAAACGCTTTGTTCACAAAGAACTACATAGGTCTGATTTTCTTATCACAATTGAGGAATACGTAGGAGCAAGGGAAACACCCTCGTCGACCACAAAAAGATAAAAATAAAAAAAGGCATAAAAGGACGTAAGAACGAAAAAAGGGAAAATAATATAAATTAAAGTCATATTTGCACATTTGATTAAAGGCTGCCGTCACTTGTGACGGACGTGTGGGGTGCTAATACCTTCCCCGTGCGTAAATAAAACTCTCGAACCTTTAACTTAAAGTTCGTAGACCACGTCTTTTCCGGTTTTTCCGACATTTTCCTCAAATAAATGTTGGTGGCGACTCCGCGCGTATTCTTTTCTTGGAAGACGCACCCGCGAGTCTCGCGTCGCCCTCCCGCCGAAGGGTAGGTTGCGACAAACACATACACCAATTACTCATAAACGATCATTAAGCATGAACGTAAATTAAGCGCAGAGACAATTAATCAAGCACTAAGCATGCATGAATTAATAGCAACAAATTCAGAGTAATTAGTGAAGAGGAAAAACTAAACAGAATTTAATAGTAATAATAGAACCTCAAAGAGAATTGTGCTTGATCCTCAAGAGAAAACAACATTGGAGACTTAGCCTTCCATTAATCAATAGAGAACGAAATTATAGATTGAAGAATGAAATTTTATTGATGTAACGAAAAGTAAAAACTGGAATTGCAAAACCAAAAAGTGTCTAGAAGAGAAGCCTAAAACTAAAAACGAAAAACAGGAGAGGGAGGAGAGAAGAGAGAGACTAAACTAGAACCTTGGTGCTGTTATATAGTTTTCCCAGCCCCAAAGCTTACAAATCTGTTTTAAATCCAAGCCCATAAATAAAATAAAATCAAATCTAGATAAGATAAGATAAGATAAGATCTAGATGAAATGATATCTAGATGAGATCAAATCTAAATAATATCTAGATAGGATAAAGTCTAGATAAGATAAAATTTTGTAGAATAAAATAGTCTGCCATCTTCAAGTCCAAGCCCAATGCTTCATTAATTCTTGAAATTAGATTAAAAACATCAAATTAGCTAAATGGGCCCAAATAATAAAACTGCCTAATTAATTTGATAATTAAGATTAATCAGTACTAAAAATGGTGCAGAGAGGG